>NC_055980.1:4384378-4386878 GCF_018492685.1 Alosa sapidissima
GATGGGGGTGGGGGAGGTTTTGGGTAAGCAGCGGTGCGATCTTGGATCCCCCACACACACACTCCCCTGAGCTGCTCCTAAAGATCAGTGATTTGGTCAATTGGTCTGGCACATTCTATCCCATGCTAAACCAGAGACAAGTCAGCCAACCATACTGACAGACAGCCTGTCACAGGGAGCACACTGAGCATGTGTGTGTGTCTGTGTGTGTGTGTGCGTGCAGGAGATAGAGGGTCAGAGAGAGAGAGCAGGGAAAGTGATACAGTCTTAAGTACTGTAGGAACAGAAATTTGTCTAGAGATTTTCTTACTACAGTACAGAGGACTGACACTAAAAACATTTTGTATCCATGTGTAGATGAAAATAAAAGCAGAACAAAATGCAACATTCTGGATTTCAATGAATGCTTTTGTTTAATGGCTTTCAAGAGTAGTTTTAGTAACTGAATTAAATTTGAACACTCAGATGAACTGACATCTTTACAGCTGTGCACATGTATTCTTTGTTTAGCAAAGTGTTTTAATGTCTCTTACCCAGTTTGCAACAACCACAACTCCTCATTTTCAGAGGTGCTCATGTCCATTCCCCCAAACATCTCCAAATACCACACACCATTCAAAATCACTCGTGCCCCATCATATCATACCATACCAAATCACTGATGTCCCATCTTTATCACTCATTGCTTTTAAAAGACCTGTTTCAGAATTGAAGTTACCGTAATTCAAATTAGACACATAATGTGACAGTTGAAGTTGATATACTTGTTCTCTGACCGTGCTATAAGAAGTCATGGTCCCGTCAGTTCTCTTATTTCTGCCCCACGTTGCTCTGTGTCCCAAAAACAGATTTGACACATTAAGCATCTCCAGCTGTTCATCACTAATTGACATCACTTGCAATCAATCACATATTCATATTTTCACCAAATATGTATACCGGTACATAATACATACTGTACATGTGGCAAAGATGTGGAGTGATCGTGATGGTGATATTTATCTCAACAGGCTCAATGGCTTTTACTAATCCATTAACATTTGTGCTTGCAGGCCCATCCACCTCTTATTCTACTCTCCTCAACCTCTTTCCGTCCAGAACTTTCCATTTCGACCTGCTGTCCTGTACTGCTCAACTCTCTCTCTCTCTCTCTCTCTCTCTCTCTCTGTGTGTGTGTGTGTGTGTGAATGAATGTGTGTTACACCCAGCTGTCCGAAGCTGGCCAGCACTGCCCGAGGGACCACAAAACTCCCCCTGAGTGATGTCATTTCCTGTCCTATATGTTCTGCCCAGGGCACAGCTGTCTGTCACTTTACCAGCCCAGGGGCCACACACATTCTGTCCATCTGCCTGAGTGTGCCCTTCACTCAACCTCCAAAAACAGGGACATGCTACCTTCCAACAACACACACACACACACACACACACACACCACACACACCACACACACACACACACACACACACACACACACACACACACACACACACACACACACACAAGGAGAGAGAGAGACAGAGAGAGGGAGAGAGACAGAGAGAGAGAGAGAGAGGGGGGGGGGAGTGAGAGATAGCAAACAGATATCTGAGGACTATAAGAACAAGACAAAGATGTAAATGAGCAACAAGCAACAACAGTCCACCCAGTTCTGTAATGTATGTATTAGACGAAGCCCTGCTCTGTAGGCAGACGGAGCGCGCCACAGATGGAGATCAGGCTAAGATGGAGAGAGACAGACTAGACTGCGGTCACTGCCAAAGAGACAGAGAAGCCGAGGAGGAACCAAAACCATTAAGCAAGAATGACGGAGGGTTTACATCAGAAAGATGTATGTGAGCGAGTTCATGTGTGTGTGTGTGTGCGTGCATGTGTATGTGTGTGTGTGTGTGTGTGTGTGTGTGTGTGTGTGTGTGTGTGTGTGTGTGTGTGTGTGTGTGTGTGTGTGTGTCGGGTCCCTCTGGCTACAGCTTCCTGATGTGTTTGTTTGCTGGGGGGGTGGGGGTGGGAGTGTTGGGGGGAACATATGGTTTGCTAAAGAAGGACTTGTATCCTAAGAGCCGGGGGGACTCTCCGCTAGGAGGGGGGCTGTCTCACTGGATAACTAACGCATGGTCAGCCAGCTCCGCTCACTCGCTTGCTCTCCTTCTCCCTCTCTCACTTACTCTCTCTCTCTCTCTCTCTCTCTTTATCACTCTCTCTCCGAGAAGTTAAAGCAGGCCGCTGGTCCCCAGCTGAGCCCAACACAACACCCGGTGAGACACACACACACACACACACAAACACACACACACACACACACACACATATTTAGACTAAGGGTGCAATGGCACTGAGGGAATATTGAGGGAATGAAGCAGAACTCAGGACTACAGAGATTAACTACCACCAAGGAGTCCACTATGTAGGATACCACACACACACACACACACACATTTACACTTACGCACACACTCCCTGCAGGTGGTTTTGTTGTGTGACACACAGTTAAATACACACGTGC
>NC_055980.1:4391878-4399378 GCF_018492685.1 Alosa sapidissima
TGACACTTGAGATGTATTGGAAATAAGTTAATGAATAGATGTGATGATGTAGGCTAATACCATTTACGTTTTTGATGTTGGCTTACACTAATACACGTATTTAAATTCGTTGGAATATGATGCCATGTATGCATTTTGCTTGATATTTTATACATTTTTAGGCTGACTAATTATTTTACACAAAAGAAAGATGATCTTAGGCTGTCAATTGTGAATAACGTTTTTTTTACGATTTTATGAGCAATAAGTGATAGTCATCCTTAGCAAAAGCATTTCTGCTGATGCACAAATATCAGAAATATCAAGAGGAAAATTATAGCACACTGATTGCCATCATTGCAATTATTATTATTCAGACATCTGTGGGATTTGCCCGGGAAGCATTAGGTGAATAAGACGAAGAGTTAGTGTATGGAATTAGGTGAATAAGAGAATAGAGTAAGGTGTGTGTGTTTGTGTATGGTTGTGTGTGTGTTTGTGTATGGTTGTGTGTGTGTGTGCGCGTGTGTGTGTGTGTGTGTGTGTGTGTGTGTGTGTGTGTGTGTGTGTGTGTGTGCGCGCGCGCGCGTGTGCGTGTGCGCGCGCGTGTGTGTGTGTGTTAGTTGTATGTGTTTTGGGGACCTGAGAGTGAAAGTGGTTTTGAACTTTTCCAAACACATTTGCCCTCCCAACAGGGTTCTGGTGAGCAGACCTATCTTCACCACACTGACTGGGCCACTGGTTCCTTCCTGAGGTAAGCACACGTGTACTCACACAAACCTACCAAGGCAATCTTTAGCTGCCGCAAACACACCAAGTACTTCACACAACTTAACACACACCTCTACATGTTGTGGAGCCAAGTGTTGTGGATGAAGACATTGCTCTAATTCGGTTTTTTTGGTCAGATTAGACAGAGAATCAAAGAAACGTTTCATTTTGACACCTTGACTTGCTCGTAATAACCACATGCTGATTTGAACTCTGGGCACAAGAGTCTCCTGCAGTCGTTGCTTTCTCCTCTTCACGGCACGCATCTCTCCCCTCTCTCCTCATGCCCTCTCTGGTCCTCTCGCATCTCTCCCCTCTCTCCTCATGCCCTCTCTGGTCCTCTCGCACGCGCCTTTGTCTGTTGTCACACGCAGTTAGTCAATGCTTTTAGCGGGACAGTGGCGTTTAATTGAGATGATTGATATTTAAGTAAAAGCGATCAGCGGTTTGTCCGAGCGTGAGCCTAAAAGCTCAGAACAGGGCCTAAGGGCCTGAAACCACCCCTGTGAGTGTGTGTGTGTGTGTGTGTGTGTGTGTGTGTGTTCAAAGCCCACAGCCACACAGGGGGTGGGATGCCACACAGTATCCGGCAGTAAGAGAAAATAAAAAGCTGCATGGCAAAAATAATTTTATTGATTATGTGTCATGGCAGCTATTAAAGTCTAGTGGGGGTTATGTACAGGGGGTCAGGGGGGTGGTGGAACAGGGAAAAACAGGACACAGTTCACACACACACACACACACACACACACACACACTCATACTCACATAGCCACGTAACCATTGCTGTGCACAAACACAGTAGCTTTCCAATCAGTGCATGCAGACCACTGAATTCAGTCCAACTACAGATGACATAGTGCTGACACAGGAAACACACTCTGAACACAGAGACGGACAGAAAGACAAACATGTGGACTGTTGGTCACACACACAGAGAGACAGACACGTCTTGACAGGTGCACACAGGCTGTGTGTGTGTGTGTGTGTGTGTGTGTGTGTGTGTGTGTGTGTGTGTGTGTGTGTGTGTGCGCGCGTGCGTGTGTGACACACAGATGAGAGTCAGGTCTATGGGTGCTGTAAGAGATGAAAGCGGAGCTGAAATCCGTCCCCTCTCCTTTTCCTGAACCCCACCACGCTTCCAGGCCTGCATCTCGGCACGACACCCCAGGAGAAAAATACACCACACAGCAGGTCTCTCCCTCTCTCTCCCTCCATCCCTCTCTCTCTCTCTCCGCATCTCTATCTTTCTTTCTCTGCCCAAAGGGGGGCACCCGGGGCCAGAAAAAGTTTTCTAAAGAGAAGAGAAACAATATTTTTGTGTAGTTGGTGGGATGATGCTACTTACTTATCATCCGTGTTCTGACTCTTCAAAGAAAATGGTATAGACAGAGCTTGTTAGGACAAATGCTGGAGGGGGTCATGAGAAATTTAAAATTTACACACACACATGTACACAGGCACACACACTCTCTGTCTCAAACACAGACACACATGCCTATGTTCACAAGATTATGCTGTCTTTTGTCTGGTAATTGTTCATATTCATTCATAAAACTGTCCAATTTACGTACAACCCACCATTATTTTTTTAGTTTATTAGTGTTTTAGTCATATTCATACAGATATTTTATGAAAATTAGACAACATAAACATAAAATGTATGACATACAATAGAAGCATTTAGTTAAGCTTATTTGTAGATGTCCAATCCAATCAGACCTCGCTGATTTGGATGTGGTTTGGCGAAGGGTGACCCACCAGGGGATTGTTTACCAGCCTGGCTACTGCGCGGTGTGGTGTGGTGTGGTGCGGTGTGGTGCGGTGCGGCTCTGTGCATTACGTGTGCTATGAAGCCCTCCGTGTGCTGATCAGGCCTGACGTTTGATGGGCACAGCTGATGGAGAGAGTTTACCTTCAGGGGGCTCCCACTAATTACACCAAAGCAGGGGGTCAAACGATTCCCTACTAACACACAGCGCTGATGAACCAGCTCGCAGATAATTGCCCCTCCGCACTGCCTTTGTAGAAGCAGTCTATTTAAAATGATCTAATAGAAATCAATTGAAATGTATATTATGCTACATTGTATTTTGAAACAGTATTACATAATGTATTACAAATTAATTCTCTACATTTTAATATTTTAACACATCATTTTATGTATCTGTCATCATTTTAAATAAAAAAAAAACATAAAAACATAAAAAACATAAAAAACAAAGCAAAAAAAAAACAAATATTGAAATAAATGATATTCATGTGCTCATAGCACCCTTTCCCTAAAATGATTTTTTTAATAGCACAAGATTGGTTTAAACCAAATATCTTTGTTTGAATAATGTTTAATCATCACTGTAATGTTGACATTTTAAATGGTATAAATATCATTATTCCCTGTAATTATGCCATTACAGTTTTAAACGTATGTACAGAAAGAATGGGCAAAAAAGTAGACTCCTAATGCAAGCACACACACACACACACACACACACACACACTAATATCCTCCTGAGTGTGTGACATACTGGGGTGGTAATGATGTCAGTTAACATAATTTACCTCCAAAGAGTGTGGAAAAGAGGACTAGATAGCAGGGAAGAGGAGAGAAAGCAGCTGAAAGAATGCTGTAACCACTCTGACCCAGATCCTGCCACCGTGGCACTAACGATGCCCCATGGGCGTGGTGCCAACCTCTCATTAACACACACACACACACACACACACACACACACACACACGCCCACCATGACTGTGCCCAAAGCTGTCCTATAAGGGTCTGTCCCAAACAAGGCACCGCACAGGTGCATGGTCCCTCAGGGTCTACACACACACACACACACACACAAGTGGTTTTTGTCTGGTACTGCACTGGAAGTAATGAAGGCTGGCAGGTAGAGTGAGAATACACCAAAGCTCCCCGAGGACAAGCTATTGGCAACACAGACACACAGACTCACTTATTCTTACTCAGATGCACATTCTTATTCAAATGAACTGCAGGATGCATGCATGCACACACGCATACACAGCTCTTAACCCATGACTGGGCCTCCTCATTCTGGGGCTTGTAGATAGCTGTTGGGAGTGAACACATGCCCTTTCCCACACTGCAGATGATATTAACAGCACAATCTGCCTCTCTGTCCAATCTCCAGCTGAAGCAGCAAGCCAGTGAGAAGAGCGTGATCTGCTTCTACAAAGGCCCTGAGATCTTCTCTCTCGCCAGCGATTTTTCTCTCTCTCTCTCTCTCCTTCGCTGGCCGCCATGTCCAAGGAGGAGCAGCCGTGCAAGGTGACCACAGGGTGTGGCAAGCACAAGGAGCGCAAGCCCAAGAAGCCCCACTACATCCCGCGGCCGTGGGGCAAGCCCTACAACTACAAGTGCTTCCAGTGCCCCTTCACCTGCATGGAGAAGTCCCACCTGTACAACCACATGAAGTACAGCCTGTGCAAGAACTCCCTCTCTCTACTCATTGACTCCGACTGGCCCTACAAGAAGGGCAACTTGCTCCATGCCAACCAGCTGAGGCTGCAGGCAGGCCTGGGCCGCCAGAGCCCGTCCAAGGAGCAAGCGGAGCAGGCGGTCGCGTCGGCCGAGCACAGCCCCACCGGACCTCCAGAGGAGGACCAGCGAGGGGAGGAGCCGCTAGTGGAGGAGGGCCCAGAGGGGAAAGGGGCGGCCAATGAACGCCTGGAGCACGCGGAGGGCGGGGACAGGGGCGGGGCCAAACACGCGAAGCAGGAAGCGGACGTGGTGATGGCGGACGCCTTCTCGCTGGAGGAGCAGCTGCTGCGGGCGCGGTCCTTTGAGGTGGAGAGTCGGCTGCGGCAGTACCGGCTGCCCAAGGCTGCGTGCCTGTCCACGCCTGCGCTGCTGCCCGACTCATGGCGCCTGCTGGGCTACCCGACCCAGACCAAGCCCAAAGCTGAGGCACAGCAGCCAGTGGGGGAGAGGGAGGCCTCCTCACTGCCCTGCTACCCCCCGCCGCCTCCCCCTGAACCCCCCGCCCTCAACCTGTCCCTGCTGGGCCTCAGCTACCCACTCACCCCCAGCCTCTTCTCCTACCTCAACCCGGCGACCTCGCACGCCCACGCCCACGCCCAGCTCGCCACGCTGCCCTTCCTCACGCACCCGCACGCGCCCGCCGAGCGCGCTCTCCTGCCGCCGCGCTTCTACTACCCCTTCCTGTGCGAGCACTCGCTCGGCGCGCCCCCCTCCTCCCCCCTGCACGCGTCCAAGGCGCTCAAGTCGCCCCAGCTTGGTGGCCAGGAGACCTCCCCGGCCCCGACGACGCCCCCTTACCCGGCCAAGCTGAGCCTGTGGGGAGCCCCAGCTGTTCGGCCCACTTCCACGCAGGCCTCTCCTGCAGCCTGGGCCTTGCCTGAGAGCGCCTCCCCAGAGCCAGGCCTACGTGCTGGAGATCGATCAAAGGCAGGGGTCGGGGGTCTGGAGCATGGCGCCAAGCGGCCTGCAGCCCACTTAGAATCGTCAGAGTGCCCGGTTGAGAAGAAACCAGCACTGAGTGGAGTCCCTCTGGACTTCCTTAAAAACCTGCACAGAAACACACCCAGCGTTGCCATGGCTACCGATAAACTCCTCCTGCACAGGTATGTCCATCAGAATGTGTGTTTATGTGGCTGTGTGTGCATGTATTTGAGCTCTTCTGTTCTTTCCCATGTGGATTTTCTTTGTTCATATTCATTATAGGCTTTTATCTGTGTCAGTAATTAAGGCACTTCGGGGTGCATTGCAATTACATGTCTATATTTTCAGTGAATTCATAACGTTAATATACATAATATTCTCAATTGAAATACTTCATGTTAAAACATAGTGGTGAATTAAAGAATTGTTCTGCTCTCTCTGCAGCTCAGTAGATGAATGGTACACAAATCTGAGGAGAGCCACATCTGAGAGTCCCCCCAGGGAGGTGACTTCACCTGCTCCCGTTGGCCGAGGAGGTGAGAAAGTGAGGGAGCAGCTGGAGGAGCGAGACCGGGAACGAGAGGCCGTCCTCCTGGAGGACCTGTCCAGCGCCTTGCAGGAGTACCAGCAGGCAGAGCACCGTGCCGCCACCATTTTGGCTCGAGACGGCACCTCCGCTCAGCTCCTGTGGGACCACCTGACCCAGATCCGCTCGCAGCTCTCCCACATCACGCAGGCACTGCAACGGACAGCCCCGAACGCTGACGGACCCCTCGACCTGTCCGTGAAAAAGGACCCAAGTGCAGCTGTGTTGACGCGAGACTGTACGGCGCTGAGCTTCATGGGAGAGACATCAAAGGAAGACATGAGCAGCGAATCAGAGGAGGAGGAGGAGGAGGAGCGCGACGGAGAGGAAGAGGAGGAGGATGGAGGGAGGGAGATGAAGGAGAAGAGGAAGCGCTCTCTCGACCTGCTCATTAAGCTGAACCAAACAGGCATCGCCATGGTGAAGGGGGAGGGCATGTGGGCCGGGAGGACCACCAAGTGCGAGGCGGACTCAAGTGTTTTGCTTTGCCCCAAGCACACACACACACACACGTCCAACACACACACGCCGCCCGCCAGCCATCCACACAGCCCACTCACTGCTGCGGACACCTGAGATGATCAGCACTTACATGGACACACACATGCAAATTCAAGTTTGCAGATCACCAGCACCGATAAACCTAATTCTAATCCCTCTCAACATCTTGAACATATACAGATTTATACAAACACACACACAAATTACTGGAGAGAGACCAAGCACCTTAGAAAGAGAGTACAACTCCTCACTTGTGAAGGTTGGTTAAAACTGAACTGAGAAGGATTCAATGGGCTCAATTCGTGCGTCTCAACTCCTATAGCAGGCAAACTGAGGGAGCAACAGAAATGAACATGAAATGAACATGACTAGTATGTAATGTAAATATTATAAATAAAATCTCCTGCTGTACTTCATATAACACTGTAATACTGCATCATTGTATTCATTTGTAAAATGGAACACAGTGCACTATTGGACACTTCTCCTCCACTGTCTAGTGATCTGTCTTTCTTTCTGGAACACCTGTTTTCATTCCCAGTGTGCATCTCTCGTGATAAAGTATCTGTCTCCTTGTGTTGCAATATTATAACTGTTATTACAGTTGCTCACATTCACTCAAACTCTCTCTTGCTCTATTAAACATTAACCAAGCTTGACTATGTGTAACTGCCTGAAAATATTTTATTACTCACACACGCATACCGGTATATTCAGCATTTCAAATGCATACTCCATGGACTCTCCAGAGACTGTGCCTGTGTGCATTACTGTAGAGCAGTGGTTGAATAAAAATAATATTAAAATCAACTCATGGCAATGTGTATGTGGAGAGGTGGTGGGCTAGTTAACTGAGGGACACTTGCATCCGCATAATGCAGACTGTCATCTGCTTTACAGGTGTGGCATACAGGCCCTGACAGTGTTGCACTGCTGCGAAAGGTGAACAGCATCCTGGAGCCAACCTGCACCAAAGCTTGCTCCTGTGAGGAGGTCCTATAGGTCAGACCGCCAAATACTTGAACATAACACAGGGGCTAACTAGCCTCTCAGCCCCCCAGGACGGTTGTACTTCCTAGAGCCACCACGCACTCGGAGTGCCCCCTTTCTCTCCTCCGTCCTGTCACCCACCCAAAACCCCCCTTGCTAATAGGTCACCTGCCAAAACGACGATCGTCTCGGCTACGCTGCGGACTGCGAGGGGAGGTCAATGTGTGTTGTCATGGCCGCTCAT
>NC_055980.1:4409378-4501878 GCF_018492685.1 Alosa sapidissima
ACACTGATCTGAAATCAGTATGACTGAGCATCATAGACAGCTCTCCCTAAAAATGATATTCATGCCATGATTAATTCACAATGCAAATATTTACAACCCCTCAGCACAATCTTCATCGCACACACACTCCTTTCATGTGCCGCTGCTTTGAAATATCCCATGGAGAACAAAAGACTTACTTCTATAGTCAACAGAGCAGCAGGACCACTGCACACGCACACAATCAGTCAAACACACACACACACACACACACACACACACACAATTACACACAGAGCTACCATGGTCTGAAAAGCAGCAGGACCTCTGAACATGGGCCTTTGAATAGGTCAAAGAGCCTGTCATAACCTCATCACACACACACACACACACACACATTAATGTCAACACGCACATACTATATGATACACATATTGAAATTGTATCTGTACTCTTTGTACATTTACAGTTAAACATACACACTCACACACAAAAAGGCGCTCAATCTCAGTTACTGTCTAGAAGCTGGACTGCTTCATCTACACAAAAGAATATTTGATTCTCTTATAATGTGGGCACATGAAAGATCAGCTCAGCAGGACACGGGTGGAGGCCACGGAACCCAAGGGAGTGGCTACTCCATCATCATCCCTCTCCTCTCTTTCAAGGCAATGGGAGATGGGAATACAACATTTAACACAAGAGTTGCCAATAACACCTTATTATGGTGTCCTACACCTTCAACTAAGTGTATAAAAAATACTAACATATTATTACTGCGCATCCAACAAAGTTCTTTGAACGTGACCCATTTCAGTCGGCCAATCGAACCAACTAGCGCATTTATATGTTTTATTATGTGTTCATACTGGCTTGTCTTGGAGTAGTAGACCTACTGTTGGAGAAAAGGGAAACGCGAGCACAATTACAGCTGTTCTTGCTCTGTAACATTTTCTCTCTGTTATTGTGAAGTAAAGTGTTATGTTTCAAATTGGCCGCGCGCAGGACCAGTGGCCTCCAATTAAATATCCAAGTGCGGCTTTTCTTCTTTCAGAAAAAGCTATTACAATCATTGGGCTTTAATTCTGGACCAGACACGCCTCCGTTACGCCTGCTCGGTGCGAGTGGTTTAAAGTTTCACATCGTGGTCTCTGATTGGCTCGCGGAGTTGTCCTCTCTGAGGCAAAACTTGAGTCTTCTTTTCTGTAGCGGCAGTCAGCGCGCATCGGTTAGGTCAGTGGTCAGGGCTGTGTGGACGACGACGTCAGCACAGTAGTGAGATAGTCAGAGACAGGGTATAGTTTGCGTCACGGAGAGGTGTAGTGTATGACTATGGGAGGATTAGGTTTTTGGCGGTCATTTAATCACAACTGAGAGTCTGCAAACTGAGGACGAGAGAACTCCAGAGGGACTGGGACTACCTGAGCTATTCACCCGGACCAACGTGCAACGGCAGCAGAAGCAGTTGAAGATGTTGGGGATTGTAGCCTTATTGATTTCATTTCTCTCGGGTCTACATGCATCCACTGCAAGCTACTCAGAGGACCAGTGCAGCTGGAGGGGAAGGCAAGTACAGCTATTACTACGGGATTTTAAAAGCCAAAGAGTTGCGTCTCATATTGGTCTTAATTGTTATTACTCAATGTTTCATGCTATGTATATTTCCTTTCTTTTGAAGAATATATAGTCATTTCGGCTGCTGATGTATTAAGTCACTTATAAAGCAATTTATTATTGAAAATATGAATTAGATAAACACAAATGTCATACACTAGTAGCCTAATCTTTTAGTTGTGCGCTCAAGTTGCCCGATTACTTTCTGAAACTGAAATCAGTCAGTTGGTCATGCAAGGAGCCTGTCAGCATTCCTTTGCACCGAGCTCACCCAAATGTATCCATGTATTTCACTGCTTTGTGGTGAGATGCACTTGTAAGTTGTTAATAGTTTAAGTTTGCATGACATGATTTCTATATTTTAGTTCCATTTTTTAGTGGTGTTTAGAAATGTTCAATCCGCAACAGGGGCCACTTAGTTACTGTATGTCTGGTGATTCTTTTAGCACACATACACAGACACACACACAAACAGACACAGCTGCTGGAAAGTATTTGATGTGTGGTCTTTGATGCTGGATCCCCTCCTCATCAGAGAGCTGTCTCACCACAGACTTCAGTCACTGATTGGCCTTGCGGTTTCCAAAAATTGTTCCACTTCCTACGCAAGGAATCTATGAGTGTGAGTGTGTGAGAGTATGCCTGTATGCGATGTTCTAAAGGACTCTCTGAAGTGTACAGTTTCAGCAGGATCATGTGACAGTGTTTTGTTGGAGCCCAGTTTGTGTAATGATTTACAGGTCTCTGTTACAGATTAAAGCAAAGGTTGTCATTATCACTTAGAACAACCTCAGAAACACTCACTTGTACATTAGACATGGATGAAGCGAAGCAGGGAAACTAACTAGACCATATCTCTCTCTCTCTCTCTCTCTCTCTCTTCTCCCCCTCTCTCTCTGCAGTGGGCTGTCTCAGCTGCAGGGCAGTGTGGAGCAGGTCTGGCTCCGCTGTGCCGAGGGGTCAGTGGAGTGGCTGTACCCGGCCGGGGCGCTCCGTCTCACGCTGTCGCCGCGCCTGCCCTGGGGGTTTGTGGGTAACGGTGCGGGCGGGGTGCTCTCCGTGTGCGTGAAGCCCGCCGAGCAGTTTGGGGGCGCCCAGCTGTACCTGGAGCGCAGCGGCGTCCTGGAGCTGCTCCTGGGCGAGGACGAGGCCGAGGTCAACGCGTCTCCCAGGGTGCACTGCTTCAGCGCCACACCAGGGGAGCGGCCGGCCCTCTTCCTGCAGGCCACCCCGCACCAGGACATCAGCCGGCGGGTGGCCGCCTTTCGCTACGAGCTGCGAGGGGATTGGCCCCCGGGGATGTCCGCCGACTCCGATCCAGTCAGCAGTGAAGGTGAGTTGGAGGGCAGCCGGTGTGGCGGAGGAGGCTCGGGTGGGGAGGTTTCAAGAGAGCGGCTCCTTCAGCTGTTACCTCTGTGATTAAATCTTGCTGGCACAGAGATCTTGAGAAAAGCTCGTCTTACCAAAGGGGAGGGGTCATGGCAAAGGTTGGCTGGGATGGTCAGATAACAGTCATGAATCAAGCCAAAGATAGCCATCCCGTGGGATGAAAGAGTGAAAGGGACGCCTGTGATTACTTCAAAGCTTTGGTGATAGGATAAAAGAAGTGGGACATTTTGTCTGATGAACTTCTGTTGAAGTTTGATGTGCTAGTTTTGAGGTTTTTTGAGGTTTGAGGACACATTAATATGTCTATATAGCTCCTCATAATTCCTGTTAGCTCCAAAGTTGAGAGAATAAGTTAACTTTCCATTGGGATAAGCCCCAATTTATCTATCTATGTTGCAGTATAGAGGCCAAATAACTACTAAGTAGTTTAAGTGAGGTCATCTAATAAATAAAGTGCTCACTGATCTGGGGTAAGTCAGATAAAGCTTTTTAGTAGCAGCACACTAGGCTGCACTGACCTCAGACCTGGCAGCAAAACAGGAAGTGTGAACTGCAGCCAAATCACCCATCCCCCCGTAATCATCTACAATAAGCCTGTCTTTTCATTTCCTTTCCATTATGCTCAAAAACAAAACAAAAATCCTCTGGCCAAATAATTTCATTTTAAATGCATGTGTAGTTGCAAACTCATGCAAAGCCAGTTAAATACCACCTAGTAAACCTGCTCAGGGTCTGGGTCCTGTGGATTCCTGGACAGAGTAGAGTAATTTGCCTTCAGGCCAAAGATCCCAAAGAGATAGACGGAGCGAGAGAGAACGAGAGAGAAGGGGGAAGGGAAGGAGAGGGGGGGGGCCCTGGAACAAAAGGCCTGTCTGTGGAGAGAGAGGCTCCAGGGGCCGGCCTTTCACAGCCTTGCATGAGAGCCCAGTTACCGTGGAAACTTTGGGGAGGGGGGCTTTCATCAGCTGAGATGCTCCCCTTTGTTCTGTCTCCAGGGGCGACCGAGATGGGGGAGGAGGGCTGCAGAGAGGGGCTCATTTAAAGTTTCTTGGGCCGAGCAGAGCTTTAAAAGTTTCAGCCATTCTCTATGGCATAGCATACATACATTCATAGAGGAACCACACAGAAACACTCACACTCACTTTTACACACACCAACAACCAGCCTTCCTGTGATCTGTGTGTGTGTCCAGTGCAGGGGCAGAGAGTGGGAAACATTTGTGCAATGCAATACCAACATGTCTAACACCCCCAGTAGTATGAGTGGGCCATGTGTGCTGTGTGTGAATGTGTATGGGTGGGTTAGGGTCTGGAAGAGGAAATGCTCGGGGTGGTTTACAGTTAGGATCTCGCCTGTGATTCGGAGGCTTTGATGAGGTGGGATTTCTTAACACACACCCACACCTCTGCTCATAAACCTAGCAGCTGGCTGTGTAATCTTTGATGCTGGCCGGGTCTTATGTGTGCGGAATAGCATTATGTGGCTTTAGAGGCTGAGTGAAGTGATATTGCCTTCAGTGCTTTGAGATTGACCCTGTCTCTCTTTCT
Organism: Alosa sapidissima; assembly: GCF_018492685.1. Taxonomy (NCBI): domain Eukaryota; kingdom Metazoa; phylum Chordata; class Actinopteri; order Clupeiformes; family Clupeidae; genus Alosa; species Alosa sapidissima. The sequence goes on from NC_055980.1 coordinate 4,413,908, forward strand.
CTTCCCAGATGCATGCAGACCCTGCAACAACACAGAAATCCTCATGGCTGTGTGTACTAGTGACTTTGGTGAGTTGAGATTTAAAACACACACACACACACACACACACACACACACACACACACACACACACACACACACCAAAGGAAAGTAATTAGAAGTATGTTTTGCCACTTTGTTGGACAAAGTGTCCATCTCTTTGTGTCCCTCTCTGGTCTCCCTCCTCTTCTGGCCTTTCTCTGTCTGTCCTGATTGGTCAGCTGTAAGGCACCCTCACATTGTCTAAAGTGCAACACAAACAAAAAAAGAGGTGAATTGGAGGGAAATGTGAGTTGACAACTATGTCTCTCTCTCTCACACACACACACACACACACACACACACACACACACACACACACACACACACACACAAAACCACCGGGCTTTACCCATCACCAGCTCCACCCCCGCTCCCCACAGGGGTCAGAGGTCAAAGAGCATCTCTAATTCTGTTAGTGCCCCCTCCCCCCTCCGGCCTAATCCCCGCCCTGCCCCTCCCTGCTCACGGCCGCTGGGCTCTAGTCTGGATGGAATTGAGACATGTCCGAACGGATCGCCATCTCCACCGCAAAGACCCTTAGATGCTGATCAGGTTTCGAAAGTCAGAGCTCCTTAATCCCAGCACGGACCTGCAAACCTACATACACACACACACACACACACACACACACACACACATGATGCACACATATGAACACCTAAAAAGATGTTTTTTTTTCTCCAGTATTACGGAAGTAGAGCTGAATATTCATGTGTGTGTTTGTGTGTGCAGTGGTACGTGGGAACATCCGGGCAGTGGAGCCTGACCCAACACTTGGAGCCGCTGTGATTAAGGTGGTCGCCACACGAGTGTTCCGTCAGAAGTCCGCCCTGTTCACCGGCGGTCGCCTGACACGATCCGGAGAGTTCCGCACGCCGCTACAGTGTGGCGTCCGGCCAGGACCCGGCAGCTTCCTGTTCACCGGCCACGCCCATTTCGGCCAGGCGTGGCTGGGCTGTGCACCGCGGTACAAGGACTTCCAGCGGGCGTACAACCAGGCCAGGCTGGCCCAGGAGATGCCCTGCGAACTGGACGCTGTGTGAGGGGCATGGACACCAGCACCTCAGCAGACCACTGAAAGAGCCAGAGAAGCAAACAAACCCCTGGCCTTGTGTGTGCGTGCCGGTAATGCAGAGCTCTACTGGGAGGACAAATTTTGGGAGAGCTTTTCCCTGTGCAATACTAGCTGCTCAAACGAAGGGGGCGCTACAGAGCTCAGCCCGGACACTGCATTCACTGAACTAGTGAGAAGAGTGATTAGAGTGTGATGGAATGGTTAACTGTTTGGAGTGAGTGTCTAGAATGGTTAATTAATGGAGTGAGTGAATTATGGCCCAACAGAGCCAAGCTGACGGGTTCTCCTGACAGGACTCAACTCAGGACACAGTCACAGACACACAGACTCACTGCAGTCAGGACTACAGACATGTGCAGGACTACAGACATGTCAACACATGGCTGTCTGTTCTCCAACATAGTCTGTGTTTCACACTGTCTGTTCTCCAACATAGTCTGTGTTTCATTCTCCAAATGTTATTTATAGGTGACAGGAGTCCAGAATCCATGAGTGCTGCATGACCAGCCTGATAGAGAGATTGAAGTACCTGAGATTAGGGAGAGTTAACCTCCTGTTTTCATTTTTTGGGAAAATTGACATTTGCACTGCTCATGAGACTGAAGGGATATATCTGGAGAATTTGGAAGCTGCAAGCACTGTATAAAACCAAATGAAAAAAGTCAGATTATATGTAGCAAAGAGCCAAGAGAACTGGATATATTATGAATTATAAATGGCTCTTAATAGACAGCACCAGGCTTTTGCTCTAAGAAGAGCCAGAGCAACTCGGTGTAAACAACTGTAAGCTTCAAGGTTAGCATCCACTAACTTTAGCGGCACGCTAGCAGAGAAGCTGCCAATACTGACTGAGGCAGGCAAGGCAGAACAGAGCTCAGAGCACTTTAAGTCTGCCTGAAGGGTCTGCTGCTCTCTTCAGAGATAAATTATCTTCACACAGGGCCGTCTGACTGTCTGCTAGACCCCTGTATAATTCAATGATTTCTGTCTGCTACCGCTAGTCAGGCCGGGCTAAACTTGTGTCCATTTTGTCTTTTGATTTGTTACTATGCTGCATGTACATTTCTGATCGGTCTCTCTCCAGAACTGTGATGGTTTTTTTTATTTTTTTTTATCTTATTTTATTTATTTTCACAACAAATTGACAGGCCTCGAGGACCAGGCTGCATCCAGAATATCTCACTTGTGTTGTAATATAGATTATTGTTTCAAGAGATGTGTCCTTCCTCTGTTTATCGTGCACTAAATGCCTGGAGCGGATGAAACCAAATTGCCCCCGGGGGAATGAGGGTGGGGGTGCTCTGAATTATTGCTATTGTTACGGGAGGGGTTGTTCCTAATTAATACCAATGTGATTCAGATGATTTTAAAGGTTAACTATTGTTTTGTAAATGTGGGTAAATGTAAATAAGAACATATAGGAACTTATGAAAACCTCTGTCTTGTCAGTATTGTTTTTATGTAAGTGTTGTGTGTAAATGTTGTGTGTGGAGTGTTTTATAAAGACTTTTTAAAAGATAAAACAAATGTTTTCCAGTATTTTTTTCAGATACTTCTAACTCCTTTTCAGCATATCACTCCACAGAAATAATTAAGAGAACATCAAAAGACCTGAGTTATCTAAGAAAGGAAAGAAGACTCTGTACATGCTCTGTATGTGTGTGTGTGCGGTGAAGTGTAGTGTAGTCTAACTAGTAAATAAGTGCTAGGGGAGTGTAGAGAGAGCTGTTTGTGGATGAAGACAGGGTGTCTGTGCAGAAGCCCTTCGCTGAACTCAGGAAGCCATAAATCCCCATTAAAAGCCAGTGGGCACTGAGAAGGGCAGGCCTGCTGTGTCCCTCCTCAACAGTTCATAACAACCACTGGAGTAGCAGTCTCACTGGCTAGAGCTGCACACAGAGCAGAGGGATACCGCCAGCATGCTCCCTCCTCTGACATCTAATGAGAATAGCCATGGGTACAGTATTCTCATGAAATAGCACATTGTAGGCCAGCTTGTTCCCTTGAAAGGGAACAATGTTACAAGAGTTGGCAAAAATATCAGACACAGACGTAAAACTGTTTGGGTTTGTGAAGAACATGCTCTCTCTCTCTCCCTCTCTCTTTCTCTCTCTCTCTCTCTGTCTTGTCAATAACAGGAAAGAGAGGAAGGGGGATGGGTTGGGTTCGGCGCTGTGCCTATGTAGTTCCAGAGGGAGGGGAGGGGAAGCGATCTGAGCCCAGCCCTGGAGACAAGCTCTCAGTCTGGACAAAAGGCTCCAGGATGCTCCCTGCCATTACCTGCACATTTACAACAACATGCCCCTGGCCAACATACACATGTGGATGCACACCCATGCATGCCCCACAATACAGAACTAATGTGTTTGCACAGACAATTCAGCAGCTAAAGGGAACAATACTAGTGCAACAAAGTGTGACAAACATATTTTTAGCTGCCATATTATAGGTCCACATAAAAAGTTTTATTTAACTGGGTTGCAATACTGATTGCGGAAAATGATTAATCAGTTAAAGTACTGAGCCTATTGTCTAGTAAAAATCCTATTTTTGCAGTGGCATGGTTGGCAATTTGCTGTTAGGATGTATGTGTTAACAATGAGTGCATAATTTTAAGTAACTTGTATTATGCAAGTTTTGTGCAACTTTCTATATGGAAATGTTGCTCACCTAACCTGTGTTCCAATCAGTTGAGTTGTTGAGTTGTAGGTTACTTGCATTAAGCACACCTGTGTGGGCCCGTGGAGAGTCTTGGCCAGAACTGGGAGGCTGCTTGTGAGGAACGTCTGATTGTTGGAGACTGGAAATAGTGGGGTGACAAGGACACGCAGGGAGGCGCGGGGCCTTTCTTTAACGGAGCTCTGTTGTCATCCTTGGGCACTAAAACTCCACTTTTGTTCCTGAAGGGTCTGCAGATGGCCCTAATCCCCTCAAAATGCGGAGGGAAAACGTGTGTGAGGGAGTGTGTGTGGGTGCAGGGCCAGTGAGGCAGGGGGCACGCAGGCAGCCTCTGGCCTTCCCGCCAAAACTGACATTGTGATGGAAGACACAGGGGGAGAATTACCCCACCTCACACACACACTCACACACATTCTCTTACACACACACACATACATGCACACACAAACACACATACACAAACACACACATACATATACACACACATACAGACGCCTCCAGCTTTATTCAGCTGCACACAGCTGCCCTCCAACTGCTGACAGGGGGTCTCTCTCAAACACACACACACTCAAACACACACACACACACTCAAACACACACACACACATAGCATTACAACATACCACACATCACACCGAACACCTGACAACAGACCTAGATACTTGTTCAGTGTGTTTTTAATTGACGTCAGAAATTGAGAAAGCACACAGGTACACACATTACTTGTGCTTTAAACCAAGCTATTGGTCTCGTAATGTCTAGTGAGTGAAGCAGAGTGAGTATTGAATAGCATGTTTGTAAGTGTATGATGGTTATGTGTTTGTGTATGTTTGGGTGTTTGTTTTACTAAGGTCGACTAAGGTGTGGTCAACATAGCACCCCCAGTTGTCTGTCTAAAGATGGATGTGTGACCATTTGCAACATGAGTACGTTTACACACACACACACACACACACAGATGATAGACAAAGGTGTGGTCAATATGGCAACCCTAGTTGTCTATCTAAAGATGGATGCGAGACCACTTGCAACATGAGTACGACCTGAAACACACACACACGCGCGCGCGCACACACACACACACACACACACACACACACACACACACACACACACACACACACACACACACACACACACACACACACACACAAACACAAACACAAGAAAGGCACACGACAGGAAGAGGAACAGGTCAAAGGTGGCTGTGCTTGTGACCTGCCTTCCATCTCCTTGTCCTGTCCAAGAGGTGCCCTGGGGTCACACACACCTGCACAAGCACACAAACACTCACTCCCCAGGGCCCCCACCTGCAGAATACTACATCATGTGTACACACACACACACACACACACAGATACACACATATACACACACACATATGCACGCGCACACACACACACACATTCAACACGCGCATGGACGCACACACATACAAACACATGCACAGACACATACAAACATACATGCATACCTACAAATACACACACACACACACAAACACACACTCCCCAGGGCCCCAACCTGCAGAATACATCATCTGTACACACACACACACACACACACACACACACACACACACACACACACACACACACACACACACACACACACACACACATACAAACACGCGCACACACACACATACAAACACATGCACAGACACATACAAACACACATGCACACCTACAAATACACGCGCGCACACACGCACACACACACAAACACACAAACACACACACACACACACACACACACACACACACTCCCACACCTGTTTGTGGCTGCAGCTTGACTGTGATTAGAATCTGGTTTGTGGTTTTTTGAGACCCACAAGTCTGCTGAGACTTGGAGCAATAGGGGACAAAAGACAGAAACTTCACGGAGCGAAAGAGTGCCACCTCCTCTCTTCTCTCTCTTTCTCTGGCTCACTCAGACAGACAAGCATTACTCTGTAATCCTGTAAACAGCAAAGCGTGACCTGTACACCCCTCCCTCTCCTGCCTCCTCCTGCCCTGTCTCAGGTTACCTCTGGGGAGACTGTTATTCTTCTGCACTCTTCTAATCAAAGGGCGAAAGAGCGCCTGGGGTGCAGACCGAAACTGCCAATCACCTTTTGCTTTTTCCACTTGTTCCAAAACCTCTACTCTTGTTCCAAAACCTCTCTCTACCTCTTTCTCTCTCTTCCTCAACTTTCACAGAACATTTTATATCTCATTACCAAGTACAATTAGGCAGACCTACTTTCTGAGCAGAGAAAATAAAGTGCAAAATGAGTTCTGATGAAGTATGATTTTGCTGCTTTTATTTAGTATTTACTCATATTCAGCAAAGTTAGTTTTATTCTACAAATGGTATCACAAATTCAATTTCACTCAAAAGAGTGTAGCAACAAGATTCAACTCTTCCATGACATGCATTTGATGTTTGAACAGACTTTAGAGTTGATGTCGTTTTTGCAATGTCTTCATTATTTTACACTTGAGATACTTTAGTTTGTTGATACTTCAATATGCACACTGTAGTTTTGACACTGTGATTATGATAATCTAGTTTTTAATTTAATTTAATTAATTGTTTGCTTTACTGTATACTAATCAAATTACAAGCAATTGATGGAAATATTACCTGTATCAGTGTCATGGTGACCTGTTTGGAGAACTTTTATGTCAGCAGTAATGTATCTATAGCTGGTTGGAGAACCTGTTCTCCCTTTATTCCTATTGTGCTACCCTGAGGTTCTCTCTCTCTCTCTCTCTCTTTTTCTCTCTCCCTCTCTCTCTCTCACATCACATACACACACACACACATGTACACACACACACACACCTGCACTCACATGCACCCACATACCCTGACACGCACACATGGCTACTCCAGCAGGCTCACAGCAGGACTCAGAATGGGAAATTGGGGTGACACCGTGAGGTTGGTGTCTGTTGTTCTGATGAAGGACAGAGGAGAACAGAGAAACTAGCCATGGAGAACGAGAGAATGAGGGAGACAGAGGGTGACAGGGAGAGATACGGGGAATGGGAGCGAGGGGGAGAGAGAGAGAGCAATATGTGAGAAGAGGGAGAGAGGTACAGCTGATACGGAGAGAGAGAGAGAGAGAGAGAGAGAGAAGAGAGGTAGAGAAGAGAGGGAGAGCATGTGCTGTGGAATTCTCTCCTAATTAAGAGCCGGATTAGGGGTACACTGTGGGAACAGCCTGAGTGTGGGAAAGAAAGAGGGAGCGCACTCTCCCTCCCTCTCTCCCTCCCTCTCTCTCCCTTCCTCCCTCCCTCACACTCTCACTTTCTCCTACTTTGCCTGCCGCTTTCTCCCTCTCCCTCTTTCACTCCTTTTCTTTTGCCCCCTAAATTCTCTGCTCCCCTTTCTCCTCCCATTTCCACTCTCTCACCCTAAATTCTCCTGCCCTGCACTGTCCCAGGCTCTCACCCCCTCCACACTCACACATACACAGAATGGGAGACATTTTCACACTGCATTCCAAGTTTTTTAGTGGAGCACAATTCTCGGCTTAATTCAACCTCCTACAGTGCCACTCCTAAGACATCTTGTAGATGTCTCCTACATCTCTCGTTCGCCATTTAGATCATGCTTATGTGAGTTTCCATACATTACACATGAGCTGTGGGACCATAATCAACAATCAACAAACAACTTTACATGAAGCTTGGAAACATGTCATGCTGTTTACAGGGCCCATTTTGCCATGCATCTTCCATAAAATCATGAATCATACCAAAAGTTAGATGAATGACATGGGTTGATATTTTAACAGTAATGGAATTTAATGTCTCAGATGTTGAGGGTGGGGAAAAGCCTGACTTAGTGAGTCTTAGTGGGGATTATAAAACCAGCTGGGAGATGGACTCCAGATGCGTCATGGTCAAGGGAACATGACTCGATGGGTTTAACATGAGTCAGATGACCATAGCAACCTCGATCTGCCAGTATCTGTTTGAATCCACACTGGCTTACTGGTTGTAGTGGTAGCAGGAAAGACGGTCCAAGCTCCACACTACTCTGTTTGGAGAAGAGACTTATTCAAACTAGATAGATGAAAGTTCCCCTCAAGGGTTTCTCCACAGGTTCTATGGAAAGTTCTATGAAAAGATCCTCAGGGCATCTTTTCCATGCAGACAACTCTTTGATGTAAAAAAAGTTCTTTAAAAAAAGTCTCACACAGAGTTGAAAACTTTCACAAGTCAACAATTCAAAGAGGGTTCAACAAAGAATTTGTTAACTGATTTTGAGCATAACTTTTAATAGCCTTGGGAAAAGACCAGCATAGGATCCCTTTTCTACCTTGTGTCCGTTTGTGTGTGTGTGTGTGTGTGTAGATCTATCAGAAAAGCAGGCCTACTATTCTCAGCTGGCCACCAGTTAGATAACCCTACACAAGTAAAATATTTTTTTCCTGAGGTTATATACTGCTATGAGTTATGGTATTTTGGTAATAGTGTATACACTCCAACAGAACAGTGACCTTTTCTGTCAGGAAACCACCTGTAGACTTCTTCTCCATGTGATGTGAATCCACACATAACAGTGCAGCTCCACTTTCAACATGCAGTAGCAACCAGGGTTACTACAAGCAAAGGTAGAATTTTGGGGTCTATAGAAGCCCTAAGATGCCATTTAGTCACATTTTATGGTAATTTTGATAGTGGCAATTAATTTGATATCTGGAGAAAAATATGCAATGTTTACTAGGCTCCAGTTGCCTTTATGTTACCCTTTTCAAACATCAGTGACATTAGCCAGTCCACTTTTATGAAGATTCAACAAGATCTGCTTTATTTAAGTTACATTTAGCACACATTTATCAGGAACCCTGTCTCCCAAGGTTTTGTTTCCTAGGTGATCAGTGTTGTCTACCACCACTTCAAGCTCATGTTGACTGCTCCGCCAACAAAGCTGAAACTGGCCAATTAATTTACAATCACAGGAAAGCAGTAAAGAGCGTTCCACTAAATATCAAATGAATCATGTCATTTTCTCAGGACCTTGAGAAATTAGGCATCCAAAGAGATCTTGAGAAAACAGACATCCAAATGAAATGTTCATGTATGACATCTTAGGGCTTCATCACTGGGGAACAGGAGCTAAGTAAAATAATGTGCAGGCCTCTAAAAGATTTCATTACAATAGAGCTGTGAGACTGTCGGCCTATAAATTATTCAGCGCATTATAGATTTATTATTCACAGCTGAATTGGTATACTCAAAAATACTATACTTCCCAGCACAAAGCACTTGATGTCTACATCCAGCACACACTGCAAATGATGGGAAAACAAATCACAAAAGGGTTCTGAAACTTATCTCACCAACCCACTATTTTGCATTTGGTTGTATATTTAGTTTACATTTCTTAAATAATAATAACCCAGAACAACAATGTTAAAGCAAAGACAGTTTACAAAATATAGATGATCAAAATCTCAAACAAACACTGAACTCTTTGGGTTTACTTCCCAAAGGGTCTGTGAGGCTCAAATGATGCACTCTATGGACTCCTCATTACTAGTGTGTGGTGGTCTCAACATTGTGCTGTAGGGGCGAGTGGACTGGTCAGTACTAAGAGGCACATGAATACACCCAAACCCAGAGAGGTCCTTGAAGAAAATTTGTTGCAGAGAGCACACAACCTCAGACTGGGGCAAAGGGTCACTTTTCATCATGGCAATGACCTGCAACCCACAGCCAAGACAGCACTTAAGAGCTGCTGGGACAAGCCTCTCAATGGGCCCCAGTGCCCTGGCTGTATCTGGACTTGAACCGTGTTGTGGAACATCTGTGGAGGCCACCCCACGGATCAGGCGAGTGCCACTTACACATACCAGTGGGATTTGACTTGAACCAAATCCTCTTGGGGAATACTTATGTGCACAAACCCTCAAGATCCAGCAAGACTGGTGCCAAATGGGTTTGCTCAGTTATAAAATGTGTAACTAATTCATTTAGAAGAGGTTAACTGATTTTTGTAATAGTTTTGTGAAAATGACTTAACATACAGTATATTCATCACCATTGACAAGGTTGGTTGTATGTAGATACATGGTTAAAAATACTTAATTCCATTGTGAAGTTAGTGCAGTAAGTGTAAATCCAAAGTGCAAATCTTAAGGAGAGTCAAGCATTGACTTCCTAAACTCCTCCTCATAGTGCATCACACACACACACAGGAACAGAGTCCCAAACTCAGCATTCTTTCACCATTGTTGCGTCTTCCTTCTGTCTATTTCACTGTTCCCACAAATTCCTCCGCTCACTGCTCCTGTTCACAAGGTTTGTCCATTCCAATCACACACACACACACACACACGCACGCACGCACGCACGCACGCACGCACACACACACACACACACTCACACACACAGCTTGTGTTCATTAAGCCCATATCAGTCAAGCATTAGTGCATGAAACAAAAGGCCAATTTTGAGAATCCCACGTCCTGGCAGTGTATGTGTGTGTGTGTGTGTGTGTGTGTCTGAGTGTGTATGTGTGCACGAGGGGTTTCCTTTCCTATTCCAGTTCCCACCCAGGAAAATCTCATTCATGCCGTAGTTTTCCCACTCGCTCAGTCACTGAATTCTGGCAATCTGCATCCTTGTGTTTCCGGGGGCAACCAGAGGGAATATTGTGGGATGCACATGGATACCACTATACTAGCTTACTTATTCAGTAAACATTACGGTCAGGATAAAAAAATTTGTTTTAAAGTGAAACATTCATTCATTCAAACAATCATTTAACCATTCAATACAAACAAATTAAGAACTCCATACAGATTTACTGCTACTGAGAAATACGTTATCAACATTAAAAACAAATTAACAATTCTTTTTTAAAATATTTGGAAATGTTGCACAACTGATAATATCACCCATATTTCCCCGAGTGGGAACACACCCTAGACTGCAGAGGATACATCTTCAAGAGCTTCTGAGAGGCATTACACCACTACACTGTTTCTCTTGTATGTCTTTGTATAAACACCCGTTATTTGGTTTTGTACAGTATATACTATAGTAATTACATATCAATGTGTTTAGACAGTGCTAATGAGGAGTCTAGGAAGCTACTGTTTTGCCGTGTATCTTTTCAATTCTCTCTCTGTCTCTCCCTCCACAGGGCATTCCCACCACAGGGCAGTCAGGTCAGTGGGCCCCGGTAGCCCTGTGCCCAGCTGGACATCACGCACCCACTCACCGTCCTGCACACCCACACCCACACACTTTCCCAGGGCCAGATAGCTGACTAAACCCCACTTCCCATGCCCCTGTCCTGGCACCAACATACTGGGGAGAGGACTGAGGAGGGGGTGCCCAGAGTGATGGTCTGTGTGATTGTGTGTGTGTGTGTGTCTCAGTGAGTGGAACCATGAGACATTCAAATCACATTTTTTCCCCCAACTATTTAGTCACACAGCTGTTGGCGCTGGCACTGGGCTGATGGTACAGGAATATTATGGGCTGTTTCAGGGAGCTCAGGGTAGCCATGGCTGTCTGGTCTGCACAGTAAAATTCTTTATGGCTTTTCAAAGTTGCAGGCGCTTCACCAAGAGACACATGAAAGGGATCCTATTATCCCAACCACTCAGACTGTGTGTGTGTGTGTGTGTGTGTGTGTGTGTGTGTGTGTGTGTGTGATTATAAGGATGTTTGTCCAGTTGCGAGTACAAAATCACATATGTGTGAATCCTGGTGAAATTGTATTCTAGTGTAAATGTATGCATATAAGTGAATGTCTGTGTCTGGGAGTAAAATGGTATGTGTGAGTGTGATTGTGTGAGCGTGATATGCGTAATGACATTATTCTCACCCCGTATGATAATTCATTGTCAGGAGGCTTTTTTTCTCCGCAGCTCGTGAAATTGACATAAGCTTTACAAACATTCCGCGCATAGTTTCTCAAGGCCCTCACTCTAGTCTCACACACATCCACACTCACACAGAGCTCACCCTAGTGGCAAGACAGGGTAGTATACACTCTCTGCAACTCCCTTATCGGGTGTCTTAAATTAAATAAACAAAATAAAACACAACACCTCCTTATATGGTGACTAATGTTGTACAGTAGACCTACCAATCTGAGTTGCTAATGCTGCGCTAAAGCCACCTCTTTGATTTCTGCTCAGAAGATGCAGTTCCCATGAAAACTGTGTAATGGCACTTGACCACCATTACAAGCCTGTCATTAACCAGCCATGGGACGGTGGTGCGCTGACCAGGGTATAATTAAAGGTCTTACCGACATCTAGGCATACACTCATATTGGTTTTGGTTGGTAGAGCGGTGAGCCTGGCCACTGATTTGAACTCTGCTGGAAAATGTACCAAACTGGAACTATATGTGTACTGTATATAACGTATATCTTTTTGTGATCAAGTAGATTTTTCAGCATCAGATAAATTGATTTTAATAAACTCAATGAATACATCTAATGAATGTGTATAACTTGCTACTTTTGCTTCATGCATGGGCTGTATTAAAGGTCCTACTAAACAACAGCTGTTCCCATCCATTGTACTCAAGCCTTTGTTGGGCATTTTTAAAGGTCTGAAGTTATGTAATGCTGAGACAGTGGTGAGGGGATTCACAGTGATCTTGATTTCCTCCAGAGAAATGTCCTGCTGAGAAGGGGGGGTGGCCTTTAAAGGAACCATATGTAAGATTGTGGCCAAAACTGGTACTGCAATCACTTTCAAATTACTGTAAAGCGGTGTATCGCCTCCCCCTTCCCCCTGACTCGATGTTGCCAACCCGGATGCCGAAACACTACTGACTTCGTGATTTGTAGATAGGTAGAGGGTGGCGCATCAGGCCAAAACACAACATGACAAAACACAACATCAACATCAGTTGAGGGCTGCAACTTTTTAAATAACAATAACAATGTCTAATGACATATTAGGGCCATTTTATGATTAATTGAAATACATTTCTTACATATGGTTCCTTTAAATCTCATAGCTGGTGTTTTTGATCGAGCGGCGGAGGAGGCGTGTCTTTGGTAGCTCTGCACTACTCGCTCGTCCAGCTCCCGACCCCAGAAGCCCTCGCAGTCGCGTTATCTCCTGCTTATACCTGATACAGACACATACATCCGCTAACACCTTAACACTGACAACAAATACATTACATTGCAATAATGTTGCCGTATCCTCCCACAATACACTGATTCATGTTCACCCTAATGACTGTAAACAAACCAAATTGTTTGTGTTTACCTGCCCAAGTGGTTGTCAACATACTCCTGCAGTTCTGAGACCTGTTCCTCAGCAACGGTAGCTTGTGTGAGGAGCTGAGCCCGCTCTCTCTCCCAGCTCTCCTGCAGGTTTTCATAAGCAGGCTGGTTATATTCTGTGTGCCACACTGGCTACGTCTCTAAGGTTGTGTTACTGTGTCCCTGTTACCTGAGCTGTGATGCTGATCTCATGGAGATGTTTTCTGATGTCAGTCCAGGCGGCATCGTTCAGCTGAGCCCTGAAAGTACAGATGGCCGATTATGTGAGCTTAAATATAGCGCCAGCATGTGTCCAGTGTTTAGTCATGTGTTTGACCAAATTAATATGAGAATCATAAAAAAACAAACTTCCTGCAATGAATAACTGAGAGTGGAGCAGTTCACCTATTAAATAGTCCACAATATGTCATGGAAAAGGTTGAAAAGGACTTACTGCTGAGAAATGTTGGAGGAGAGTAACACCTGGAAAAAGGAAATCAATTGTCATTAATTTCATCTAAACACACACGCACACACACACACACACACACACACACACACACACACACACACAATTACTATGGGTGCTCCACATTGGTGGTGGTTAGTGAGGTTCCCCATCACTGTGAAGTGTTTTGGGTGTGTTGAAAAGTGCTATATAAATGCAATGCAATGTGTTGTACCTGTTCCTGTGTCTGTTTGAGTTGGCTCTCTAGACGGGCTTTGTCCATGCGTAGGTTGTGTAACTCTTTCTCAGCCTCCCCCTCGTGCTCCCCGAGAGAGAAGTGGGCCTCTGGGGGCCCAGGCTCCAGCCCTGAGCTCTCATGGGACAGGATCTGCTCCCGCTGAACCCTGGGAAACCGAGGAAAAAGGCCCCGATGAGTACTGATCCATCACAGATTTCAGATGATAGTTGATGTTTGATCTGTCAATCTCTCAAGCTGGTTTCAGAACTTTCAAAATGGCAACACACAAAGGCTTTAGGCTAGGTTGAGGATGCTCTGGCAAACTGAACACCAGGCCAAAATATTGACTGTTATTGGGCTGATGGGTACTCACCACAACTTCACTGACTAGAACTTAAAAAATAAATAAATAAATAGGATTGCACAGAGAAAGTCTAATCAGGGAGGACTCAGGATTTTCCAAAGTGTCAATATGCTGTGCATATTTATAAACAGTGATTTTATATAGATAAATATATCTTCTAAAACCAAGATGCAATGGTGTGCATTATAAGGTGAAAATCTTTCTTTGAGAAAACACAAGTGCTGCCCAAAATCCCCTGTGGGATTTTCTCATTTGCATGGTCTTTGAAGATGAAAGAAATACAATAATCCAGTTAAGACATGGCAAGACATTCTGAGCCAGACTTCTATGAGTATGTGTGTGTGTGGGCAAATCAGCTAAGAAGGGAAATGTATGTGTATGTGTGTGTGTGAGAGAGAGAGTGTATGTGTGTATGTGTGTGTTTGCCTGTATTTCTGTGTATGCACCTGTAAGCAGCAAGCAGGGATGTGTGTGTGTTCATGAGAGTGCGTATTTTGCGGCGGTAGTTGCGTGCTGCGCTGGCCAGTTGTTCCTCTCTCCTGCGATAGGCCACTCTCATGTCATTCAACATCCCATCCACATGTCCATGCAGCCTGGACCAGTAAGATGCCTCCTTCTGGTCTAAGCCCTCCCTCAAACCAGCCATGAACTCCTGTGGAGATATGTGAATTAATAGAGATGTATCTGTATTAACTGACAATATTTTCAGTGTGTGTGTGTGTGTGTGTGTGTGTGTGTGTGTCTTTAGATAGTGTGGACTGTGTCCATACTGTTAGGTCTTGTAGATATTTATGGAGTCGGGCTCTGTACTCCTGGTTTAGTTCTTTCAGTTGATTTTGCAGCCGAGAGTTTTCAGCTTCCAGCTCCTTTTGCTGCTGCTGGGAGGCCAGAAGATCCTGAAAAACACACACACACACACATGTGAACAAACACACACCCACACACACACAGCAAAGTAGATATCCTGTGCATGTGTGCATGTGCACACACTTACCACAGACTGCTCAACAAGTGTGTGTTGTGTGTTTCTGATTGCTCTCTTATTTTCCTGCTGCTCTTTCCCCATGGCAACCCTGGAAAACCACATCAGAGGGAAAACCACATCACAGAGCAGCCCGCAGAGACCAGATCACAGAGAAACCACATTAAGAGCAACACACACACACACATACACATATACACACACAGACTCGCACACACACACACACACACACACACACACACACAGACTCGCGCACACACACACACACACACACACACACTCGCACACACCACTGACTTCCATGTACCAACAGAAGCAAATGTTTATATTTGCAAGCGTGTGTGTGTGTGTGTATGTGTGCATGCCTGTGCGCTTGTGTGTGTACATGAGATAAAGACATACACTTTCTCTTCAAGTCTGTGTTGTTGCTCTTCATAACCTTTCCTTATTTTCTCCAGCTCATCCTTCAGCTCGCTCTGTTTATCCAGCAGCTACACAAAAACATTCAGGAATGCAAACACTGACACACACGCTCATGCAACACAACACAAATGGCACGCTGGCACTGCACACGAGTAATTACTTGTGTTATAAACACTCACTCACATTTTTCTCCTGGGGGCTCTTGGTCTGACCCAAGGCCAGCTCTTCTGGCTGCATGTGAGACATACACACACACACACACACACACACACACACACACACACAGCGAGAGAGAGACAGACAGAGAGAGAGAGAGAGAGAGAGAGAGAGAGATTGTTTTTTCCATTTATGACATTGCAGATTTAGTAATGGGCCATATGTGGGTGAGTTGTGTTTGTGTGAGACAACAGGTAGCTTATATAAAGGACTTCAAATATGCATTCTGAGAGAATGTGTGTGTGTGTGTGTGCATGTGTGTGTACATATGTGTGTGTGTGTGTGTACATATGTTTGTGTGTGTACAATGTGTATGAGTAACTGTGCCTCACCCTCACTCTGTTGTGACTAACTCTGCTGACCAGTGCCCTCACACGTTCCACCTCCTCGCCCTTTTGCCGAGCGCGTCGCTGGGCATGGTCTCTCTCCTGGAGCAGGGTGTCATGGGTGTTAGCAAGTGCCAGCAGCTCGGCGCTCAACTGCTCGGTGTGTGTAGCAGCTCGCTCGTAGGCCTCGCACATACTCAGAAAGTTCCTCTTCAGCGTGCTGTACTCCTCCGCCAGCTCCTTGCTGTTGACCTCGGCAGCCTGTGCCCGCACTGATGCTCCCTGGAGCTCCTGCCTTAACCGATCACGCTCACTCTCCAAAGCTAAGGCCACACCCTCTTGGGACAAAAGCTGTACAGGTAGCAAAACTGTGATCAATACATATGTGGACACTTTAGTCACAGTTAGGAAAACATTGTGTGTGCATGTTACCTTATTTTTTAATTCAAAGTTGTCAGCTTCATGTTGCTCTCGCATCTTATTCGTCCTGATCTGAACTTCCACAAGCTCTTTTGACATCTACAGAAGCAAGGAACAGAAATTGATGGATAGATCGAGGGAGACATGGATTCATTCTAATAAAATAAAATGCTGCTGAACGGAAAAGCATAGGCTAATGACTAGGCTTACCTTTAGTTTTTCCTCCTCACTGAGCACAAGTTTGGTAGATAGGTCGGTCCTTGAGGCCCCTATTGTTCCCAGTTTACTCTGAAGAGTATCCAATTTACTGAAAAGCTGTTCATTTTTGTCTCTAAGCTGCACCTGAGGTTGATCAACAATGCATGAGTTTTTAGGCCTACCAATGCAATGACATAGCCTAGCCAACACAACCTTCAGATACTGGATGAGACAGACAGAAAAACAACTTCTTGTTACTTACATTCTCGTCAGTCAGAGAACGAATTTGCTCGTGGAAATCGTTCATTCTAGAGCGCGTCAAGTGTGAATTCATCCTGAGGACTGCAGGGAAAACTGAAGGTGTCCAGGTTACTTTGTGTGTGTGTGTGTGTAACCACAAACAGCGGATTGTTGCCAAGGGCCCAGGGAGATTAGTAGGCCTAGGTTGTAAATGTCAGAGTTTTCTAAGGTTTCTGTGAAGGAGTTATTAGGCCCACGTCCAGTAGGCCTTTAAAAGCCTGTAGGCTAGTCTAAAACAACAGCCATCAGCCATGGATGTTGCCATCGTCATTCCTATATATTTATTTTTAAGTTTATGCTGAAAACTGTTATGTTTAAATAGGTATTCGCAGTTAGGCAATATCAATAAAGACAGTGGTAGCTCGTCATTCGTAGCCTACCCCTGACAAACAACACACCGTACCAAAGAACCCAGGCTTCATGTCCGCAACTCTTTTTTTCCATGGAACTTCTCGTTCATGTTGCATGCTCATATTATTCACGCGTCACTAGGACGCTCTCGTGCGGTGACGGTTGGTAATGCAGAGAACAACCACCACCAGCAACCCCAGCAGCAGCCAGGCCAGCATCGGTTGACAGGAGGAGAGAGTAACAGCAGAGGATACTTTTCTTAATTTCTGTCAAAAAGAGAAAGAGCAGTAACACCACCTGACAGGTCCGTGACAATGTCCAGTAACGTTACAGATAAACCTCGCCCTGAACGTAGAGGCAGTCTTCGACCAAAGGTCTCAAATGTCGACGTCGAGGTGGACGACGATGACGGACATCACAAAGGCGGCTCAACAGTTTGGAAGCCTAAAACAAAGCTGGCCTGTACTTACAGAATGGGACCCATGCGTAAGTTTTTGCCACATGTGGTGAAAAATAGAGCCCAGGAGATTCTCGACAAAGCTTTCACTGACCTGACTTATGACCACGATCACTGCCGAGAAGTGGCTGAGAAAGTATCAACGGACATCATGGCTTTTCTAAAGGAGCAAGTGTTCGACCGATATCGGTATGTGGTCAGGGTGATAATTGGCGAAAAGAAAGGACAATCTGTAAAGATCGTCGGTCGTGCTCTCTGGGATCAAGAAACAGACAATTTCCTGACCGTCACTCACGAGAACCGTCATTTGTACGCTGTGGCTATGATGTTTGCCGTGTATTTCGAATAACAGTAAAACTGGAACAGCAAATGACAGCAATGGTTAAATATTTGTGTAAGAATTTACTATTAAAACAAATTATACTTTGATCAGAAGGGCTAAATTTGTCGCTAGTTACACAGACTAAGTTAGGCCTACAGTACACCCAAGAAGTAATCCAGACAGACTAATAGGAAAACAATGTATAAATCATTTAATTAAAATATTACAGACTTCTATACAGCATATAAGGTTGTTTTACAAAATATTGAAGGCCTGTCCAATATTTACAGCTCATGAGGAAGAGTGAAAAATTCACCAAACTGCTGAAACCACTTTGGTGAGGTTTAGGCCTTAACTTTGCATCAACTCTCTCTCTCTCTCTCTCTCTCTCACACACACACACATACACCACAAATAAACAGGCCTCCGCTGCTCAAGGCCATCAACAAGCTGGCACTGTAGGTAGAAACAACAAATATTCACTACAAGAGTCAGAGGCACAGCTCTTGTCAGTCATTACAAACACATTCTTATAAAACAATATCCGATCATTTCACACGTGAATAAACACATTAGACGGACAATAATGAATTGATACAATGACTGCACAGCAAGTGCATTAGTGTGATATTAAACTTGGAAGCAGTGACAAGAGCACGTATGACTCTGAATGATGATTCCATGAATGACCAACAGAGGGAGCTAAATAGAAAAGGGTTTCAGTCCGGCAGATTCTCGTCCTCTTCCTCCTCCACCACCTCGTCCTCTCCGCCGCTGTCGTGGTGTGTGGTGTGCGTGAGGTGGTGAGAGTGGGAGTCCCGGTTGTCTCCACGGGCCAGCTGGAGCCCAGTGGCGGCCTGCAGGGCGACGAGGCTGTCCTGGCTCACATAGAGTCCCACGTTCACCGAGGGCAAGGTACGCCGCAGGTCCTCTAACTTGGAGACGGCCTAAACACACACACACACACACACACACAATTATATACACAATCAAGAGTGGGAGATTGGCACTAGCCCTATTTGTCGGTCTGTCTTTTATAGTGGAACTATTTCTAAACTGACAGGATTGAACAATGTGGCACTTATCCATGATTGTTTTGAATAAGAGTTTTCTAAGTGTTTCTTAAAATCTACAAGATTTGCAGCAGGAAAATGAACATGAGCACACACACACCTGCTGGTAGTTGCCCTGTTGGCAGTGATGCTCCACCAGGAAGCCATAGACGTCACCCACTCTGACAGCTGGGTCCAGATCCGGCTCCTGCAGCAGTGTCTCACACAGATGCACTGCCTCTGCAGGCTCGTCCTCGTACAGCCTGCACACACACACACACACACACACACACACACACACACACACACACACACAGCCTTGTATGACCAAAACAAAGAGACCGGCTTGCCATTGACTAATACAGACATCTCAGAGAAAATATGAAGTTATCACGTCGTATGAGTACTCGTAAACTGAATTCAGAGAGGATTTTGTTAGAAACTGGGACATAAAGCATTTTGTCATTACCATGTCTCAGTCTCATGATTGCCCTCTACTGGAAATCTTCCAAGTACAGATTATTACGACAAATACTGTAACCATAAATAACTGGATATATTTTTAAAACAATCTCTAAAGTGAAGATGTTTTAAAACACCAGTTTCTGTGATGCAATGATGTTAAAAGAGCAATAGCAACAATTGGTACCAATATCAGCTGTAGTTTGTGTTCTAGTGTGTTGGGAGATAATTATAAAAAAAATAAACAGAGAGAAAAATATCTGGATACATATACAGGGCCTTAGTGCCTTCTAGAGGAGGTCATCCTATGAAGATCTCACGTCTGAGTGGAGGGAATGTTTTACCTGCGTGCCTGGATGAATTTCTTCACACAGGAAATTCGGTGTGTGAGCTCAGACACTTTACTGTCCTGATCATCTGCGTTTCGACCTTTAGCTTTTGATAAACACTTGTAGGCCTCTGTTAGTGCACCCAACGCCTTCTCATAGTTCTGATAGTCGTCAATCTCCACCTACAAACACGAAAAAATACACACACATGCACAAAAGAAGTCAGAAGTCAGGGAAATTTAAAGCAACACCAAAGAACTTTCCCTCTGTCGCACGCACGCTATTTGTTTATCCAGCACCGGCTTTGCAAATAACGATGTCCACAGACAAGGTAGAATATTTTGCATGACTTATAAAAGTACGATGTTTTGCGACATCAGATGCAAGTCAAATTTGAAGTTTCTTATGTCTCATTCCACCGAACTACAGATCCGCTACCCGATCTGACAAACTTACATAGTGCGGTTATAGCCAATAGAGGGCCGCAAAAGCGAATGCAGAATTGCCATTCACCCTGTTACGAGTTGATGAAGCACTGAAACGATTTTGGAAACATTATTTTAAGGTACAAAAACTCTTTGGTGTTGCTTTAATTCAGTTAAGAATTCTATCTGAGACACGTCAAGACACGCATATCGCTCACCTGTGCACAGGCCTCATAGAAACCTGCAAGCAGGTCAAGAGCTCTGCCCTTGGTGTAAAAGCTGATAATGTTCTTCATGATTTCTGGATCTTTCCGCCAGTCCAGAGACTGCAGGTAGTTGGCGGCCATGATGAAGATCTCCTTCTGACGAGACACTCCAGCGAAAAACACAATCTTCTCTGTGTCACCAGACTTTAACAGAGCACGCATTGCCTGCAGACAGACAAATAGTTATTATTTTGCCATTGCCTAGTATGGCAAACATGTTCCTAATAGGCCACACCTGTAGAGTGATGAACAGTGTGAATGCTTTGATTTACAAGGGACACACAGCATTTTGAAATTTTCATATCAAGAAATGTCAGTTTCCGCAAAGCAAAGTGGGGAAGATCAAACATGAGAAAAGCAAGTGGCTTAAGGGCATGGCAGTCTGAGTATATGAGTGTAGATCATGGATGTGTGTGTGCATTTGTGTTTGCTTCAGCCGGTATTACATCTTATGAAGCACTTTCACCTTCATTTTATTGCCAGCCTGAGTGTACTTCTTAGTTGCTAGGTGATAGTTGCCCTGGCGCATGCAGCAGTCAGCTATTCGCTCGAGCAGGTTCTTCCGCTCCTCTTCTGATAGGTGGGCAGAGCCACGTGTCACGGTCATTCTCTCCGCCAGCTCCTCAGTCACGGTCAGGCTCTGGTCCAAACACAGCTGCAGGGCCTCATGGTACTAAACACACAACATAACCCACTCAGTTTGAAACACATCTGCCACAGAAGACCACAGTCAACTACACCATGAAGGGAACACTGCTGAACAAATGCCACTGAGCACTAACACATTATCACATCCACACATGGTAAAACTAGTCATCACTCAGACACACAGTTTTAAGGCCCTGGCACACTAAAAGGTGTAATTTTGCATGTATTTTTTCGGCCCCTCAAATCCGAATTGCTGTTGTAGGAAACGTCATTCACTGACAGATGCCGAAAATGCACAAAATCGAACCTGTTCTGAAACGAAAAACTTTTCTGATGGACAATGAAGTATTCTTATTATCTTATCTTACCTTATTACAAAAGAGTCAGTATACAAACGTGACTGAAAAATAATAACAACCTCGTGTTGTGTCAATCACATAAAAAATATGGCCTTTAGACACATACAGAGAACAGACACGGACGGACACACGGACCTTCTTGGCAGCAACCAATAGTTCCACGGCCTTGTGGTACTGGGTGTGTTTAATGAAGAAATCTGAGCAACGAGCCAACAGGGCAGGGTCACTGTTCTCATTCAGGTCCTCTGCGATCAGCTGCAGAGCACCAAACTGCTCTGTGGAGAAGGCCAACTCCAGAGCCTTGGAGACGTGGCCAGCCTGAGGGAAAAAAGGTCCAATGAGGAGCTCCATTACACCTGTTCACCACACTACTCATACCACCCACACTTTGTTATTACTGTGGGTGTGTGTGTGTGTGTTTACTGACCTTGTGGTACAGCATGACAGCCCGGTCCATGTGTAAGTTTTTATCCTCATAGTAGCAAGCAGCCTCCATCATATCTTCAGGATTGCTCAGCAGAGCCAGGTTTAGGAGCTGTTCATCTAGGTTGTTCTCCTTACACAAGCGAATGGCATTGTTGTAGGCCTGTGCCCGTGTGTAGAAGTGCACCGATTGGCCAATATCCTCCTGGCCCTCATACTGCCGGGCCAGGTGATAGGAGGCAGCTCTGTTGCCCGTCTCATTGGCTATCTCACTTGCCTGTCACCAAAAAAGGACCAATGCAATGAATGACTCACCACCGTGCAAAGGTCATCACCTTTAAAGGAGAATTCCGGTGTGATATTAACCTAAAGTGTGTTGAAACATGATACCGAGTGTGAACGTATGTCTCATAGCCCATCTCGGCTTGTCCCCTGCACTCCAAAATCTGGCGCTAGTTAGCCGATGCTACCAACAGCTTTTTCAATGGTGGTGCTTCGGCATCGGGCTAGCCATGCAAATAAATCACTGTTTTACACCATTTACGAGGCTCAGTGTATCTCCACACTTCATTGGTAGACTTCCGAGGGCCCTGACATTTAAAACGAGACATTGAGAACTTTGAAAAAGCAATGGTAGTTTACTTACAAGACGATTTATACAGACAGTATCTTCACGAAGTTTAGCGTTTGCAGCCATCTTGAATCTAGTCACGATAAGTCGAGCGACGAGTAAGAATGAACAGGTATGATAAGGGATCAGATTCCAAAAATAATTCCGTGGAAATGCATGGATTCCAGTTGCTGCTACTGGAAGAAACTGGAATCCATGCATTTCCACTGAATTATTTTTGGAATCTGATCCCTTATCATGCCCTCGGAAGTCTACCAATGAAGTGTGGAGATACATTGAGCCTCGTAAATGGTGTAAAACAGTGATTTATTTGCATGGCTAGCCCGGTGCCGAAGCACCACCATTGAAAAAGCTGTTGGTAAAATCGGCTAACTAGCGCCAGATTTTGGAGTGCAGGGGAAAAGCCGAGATGGGCTATGAGACATACGTTCACACTAGATATCATGTTTCAACACACTTTAGGTCAATATCACACCGGAATTCTCCTTTAACTGAGGAAAGTGTACTTTCACAAATAGTTTCTTTAGTAATACAACAACAATAACAGGACTGGATTTCTGATTCTGGTTGGTGACCTGGAGGATGACTAGTACAAGGGTCCTTTATTGGATGACTATCTGCATCATGTTACATTCTAACAATTCTTCCCCTTGTTATTCAGGTGTACTACCTTCTGAATGTTGCCCAGGTAACAGTGGACTCGCACAAGAGACAGGTAGTCCTGGGCTTGCTCATAGTAGCGGAGAGCAGACTCCATTTCTGATTGGCTCTCCAGGTATTGCGCCCACCACTTATACAGATTCCTGCCCAATCACACGAGACAATCAGACATTACATCACCACATCCTTGAAGCATGCACATCATGCACAACGTGACAACCAGAGGGGTGTATCTCACTTGTCCTTCATCTTATTGACGTAGATCTCCAAGGCGAGGGAGTCGTCGATGAGCATTCTGGGAACCTCCACGCGGTGGGTGTCCGACTTCTCATAACTGTGGACAGATGGACAGACAACAACAGGGATAGGGAAGTGGTGACACATAAGGGAAGAGTGATGGGGCCAATAAAAGATGCAGGAGGGCTAAAAAAGGGCTTCGGAGAAACGGCAGGATGTCCTGACCGCAGGGGAGGATCTGGTGATGTCACAAACATACACTCATATATAATCAAACAAAGGTAATAGTGTACACACACACACACACATACACACACTCACACACTGACAAGGGAAAAGGAAGAATGACTGAGCTCTGATTATATAATTTGGCATGGCCACAGTCAAAGTTAGAATTCCTTGCTGTCATCACATAAAAACAGCATTAAAAATCATCCTGCCACCAGAGGATTTGACATTAAATATGACCGTTTGTGACGTAGTTCAACTCAGTGGGGAACAATTATTGTGTGGTCTCCAAAACTATGTGCACCTTTATGACCATGTAACTGAATATTTCTGTATGCTGTTTGAGATGACATCAGTCATCTGACCTTGAGGAACTTCACTAATTCTCATATTTATTAGCCACTTGGGGAAAGGGTGGATACATTCTGGCTCTGACGAAAAGCTAAATTTAGCTCAATAGCCAAGTATCTGGCTTAGAATATTGAAGGTAACATCACAGGGGAAAACATTCTCTACCAAAACAGGTTGGTGAGTGAGACTGTGAGAGGGTGGGGGTAACTCACTAGCTGAGGGCGGTGGTGGTGGTGGTATCTCTAACTGTGAGACTGTGAGAGGGTGGGGGTAACTCACTAGCTGAGGGCGGTGGTGGAATCTCCCATGGCCTCCAGGTGCTTGGCGTAGCTGTAGTAGGTGGTGCGCAGGTGCACGCGGTCGTGGCTCTCGGCCGTCTCGATGGCCCGCTGCCACTGCCCACACGCCTGGTAGAACTTATTCAGCAGGTCATAACGGCCACAGGAGCGGTACAGACGCTCAGCCTCCTCCTGAGACACCAGCCAGCAGGGACAGACACAGAGACAGAGAGGGACCCAGCAAGACAGACAGAGACAGACTTGTTTTCTAGACTGGAATGCCATGAGCCAACATAACATAAGACTGATAGAGACACTACAGACAGTAGTTATGAGGTGTGTGTCTGTTTGGACATGGAATAGAGTGAATCTTTCCAGAAATTATGTGCACCTTCAAATGTGTATCAGAGTCACTATTGACATGAGTTCATGTGCATGTGCAATCATGAGTTCTGATGAGGTTAGGTGAGACTGAGCAAAAGTGTGTGTGTGTGTGTGTGTGTGTGTGTGTGTGTGTGTGTGTGTGTGTGTGTGTGTGTGTGTGTATATATAGAGCTGAGCACAAGAATTGGTCTCACCAGCATGCCCAGCTGTGTGGCCAGCATGGCGACCTGGGCCTCCAGCTCGGGCTCCTTCTCGGCCTCTCTGAGAGCCCGTGCTGCTCTGGCGTTGCCCATGTTCCCAAGACAGACCCGCGCCACGTCCAGACGCCGGCTCTTTACACACATCCGCGCCATGCTCTCCCAGACCGCCTCACTAGGGACATGGGGTAGGGAGAAACAGTAGGACACCTCAATATTAATACAATGTAAACATGAAAAAGGTTATTTACCAGTACCATTTACAACTCCAATTATATTTTCACAAATCATTCAATGTATTGATATGCTATACTTAAACACAGTTTTGAAGCATAAGGCCACTTGACATGTCTGATGGCACATTTTTGAGGAGGGGAGATGAGGTCATACAACAGGGTCAGGTGGTCATGTGATGTGGTATGTAAAAGCCAACTGGATTGCTTGGCACCCTGTCACCACTCAGCCTTCAGAACCCTGAACTTTGTTAATTCCATCCCACTCATTCTGGTACATTCCATCCCTCTCTTCATCTGGGTCCCTCCTCCGCCTGCTCTTTGAATTCCACACCCATCTGGTTCTTATTTGAGTGCGCCGCCGCACCCACCCCCCTACACACATATGGGCTTGTTTATTAAAGTTAGGCAACAGGAAATTCCCTGAATCTTTGGGGGCCCAGGGCCGGGCTGAGAGCGGAGCAATTCACCTCACTCCAGAGAGAAAGACAGAAAAAGAAAGAGGGAGTGAGAGAAAGAGTGCAGGGCAGAGTGGGAGGGCGAGAGAGAGAGAGGGGCGGCAAGCGAGGAGTGTGGGAGAAAGGGACAAAAAAGGAGAGAAGAAAGAGTGTGGGGGGGGAAGGAGGAGGGGCTGTGCTCTGCCGTCCTCTACCCCTTTTCCTCAGGAAACGCATCCTGTTGCTGTTTGACTGCAGGAGCACCGCGCTTGTCACAGAGAAAGGCAGGGAGAGAGAGAGAGAGAGAGAGAGAGAGAGAGAGAGAGAGAGAGAGAGAGAGAGAGAGGGAGGGCAGGAGAGAGATAGCAATGGGAGGGAGGGAGAGAGAGAGAGAGAGAGAGAGGGAGGGAGAGCAAGCGAGCAGAGGGACTAAACGCTCACACTAGCGCCCACTGTCTCAGCTTTCACCTTCAGACCTCTAGATCTCGCTCTTCAGCCTCTCGCTCCGCACGGGCAGACCCACTTGAGACGCTTTCAACGCAACTCAGTATCAAACTCTTATCTGGGGCCGCACAGACAAACTCTCCACACAACTCTCCACACAACTCCAGCCTGGCTCCATGCATGCCTGTGCAGTGGAGGAATAAGACTTAAGGATCCCACTGAGAACAGCCAGACTGCAAGAGCAAGAGCACGGCAACGGAGAACCAGCTCCAACCACTTTTTTCCCTGCTGAGAGAGGGAAGAGAGAGGGGGGGAAAAAACAGAAAGAAGAAAAGGGGGGAAAGTGGGGATCCCGCCTCCTCTGCTGGGCAGCTGCAAAGTCCGAGGAGCAGAAGCGGAGAGGAGGGTCAGAAAAGGACCGAGTGGGAGTCAGGAGAAAACACCAAGACAGACACCCACTGGGCTGAGGAACTAGAACTAGAAGGACTTCAAAGGACAGAGAAAAAAGAGAACAGAGAGAGAGATCCAGCGAGAGACGGGGGAAGAGGAACAGTGTCATGGCCCAGGTGCTCGACAGGAGGCCCCCTCAAGTGCGTTCATCAGAGGAAGAAGGATAGAGACCCCCTGGCGTCGTCCGCAACCGCCCCTCATCCCCCACCCCAACGGACAAGGATGAGCGGAGATGTTCTCTAGCTAACACCACTGGGTTGAGTCATCCCATCACCTGAACACTTAGTACTTGTGCGTGCGTGGCGTGCCTGTGTGCACGGGCCAGTGAGCGAGTGCAAGGGGGGGTGGGGGTAGAGCGTGAGAGAGGAGCCAGGGGGGGGCGCGGAGGGCTGCATGGCGGTGCAGCGTCTGGTGCTGGCTGCGGTGGCGGTGGCCCTGGTCTCGCTGGTGCTCAACAACACGGCGGCCTGGAGCCCCAGCTGGGTGCTGCAGTCGCTGGACGGCGGACGACGACGCAGCGTGGGCCTCTGGAGGATGTGCCCGCTGGAGGGCAGCCGGCCGGACGAGCCCGAGGCGGCGGGCACCCGGGGACTCTGCCAGGGGCTCAGCTGGGGCGCGGATTACGCTGGCCACCAAGAGTCACGCAGCACGGTCAAACGTAAGTGTCCTGGAAGGTGTATGTGCACACATAAACCAAACCAGTGTGTGTGTGTGTGTGTGTGTGTGGGTGTGTGTGTGTGTGTGTGTGTGTGTGGGTGTGTGTGCAGATACACTGTACACGTGACAGCTCTGGTACTTCTGCACTCTCATCCTCTGGTTGTCTTGTGGTGCTTGTAAAAGTAGTATTCATTGTTACCCTAAAGCCACCTTTTGCGATGTAGTTAGAATCTTAATCCTCATATGCAAGTTGCTTTGGATAAAAGCATCAGCTAAATGTAAATGTAAATGTAATTTAAATATAGACGTGACAAGAAAACCAACTGTGATAATGCACTCTTAAGGTGTATCTCAATATTCCTGGAATATTCTTTTTTTTCCTGGTTAAATCGATATTTCAAGTTGAATTCCTTCCTTTAATGAAATGACCTGTGAGTGTGAGTAAGAGCATCCTGGCGCAGGTTAAAGGGATCTGTGTTTGCTCTTCAGTCTGGCCTTTTGTTGCGCTGCTGGGCAGCCCTCTCAGCTGGCTTCCATGTGCTTGCCAGCGCCTCTGCATGAATGGGTCACGACCCAGCAGCGCTGAATGGGAATGAATGGCATTTAAACGGATTCCTGGTGTTCCTCGGCCTCATTCACTCAGCGTGTAAACACAGGTGCGGGCCACTGGAAGGGCTGCATTTACTAAATCAACATTTGTTCAATTCAATCAGCAACTTTGGTTACAAAAATGGTTGTTGCATGTTTTTAAACCAGTGAACAAAGCTAAGGGCGACATGGTGTGCACTAATTTGTGTATGTGTACGTTTCTATACGTGGATGTGTGTGTGCCCAGCCTGAAGCCGTGGGGTGGCATCTAGATTAATAGTAATTGGATAACATTGGAGGTCTGAAATACTTATCTTTCTTTATTAAAAACGAGCCTAGGAATATAGGTTTGAAATGACTCATTCAAAATGACTTTGATACCAGTTTAGAAGTCCGTGATTCATTTATCCTAGATTAGCTATAAATAAAAGCCTGACACTCTTTGGCCATACTCTACATGAGCTATCTGTGCGGATGGCCCAGAAAAGGATCATGGGTAGCAGGAAACTCTGATTCTGTGAGGTATGCTGGGAAACAGGAAAGATCACCCACACAGGATTCTCAACCACAGCTGACAGAACATCTGCACATATTTACAGTAACAGCAAAAGAATACTCTCCCTCTCTGTGTGAGAGTGAGTGTAAGTGTGTGTGTACACTTTTGTGGCCTCTTGTATTCTCAGCTTCTTACTCTGATCATTGTCAATATTTTCAATTTCAATCTCCATTCAGAATGGGTTATTTTTTGGACGTTTACAATGGGAAGCACATAAGGGGCCTTCTGGTTGTTATTCCTTCACACTGTGTGCCTGTGAATGTGTGTTTGTGTGTTTCATCCAATGTTTGTTCCCCTCTCTCACCCCAGTGCAGTTTGACATGATGCGTGCCTGCAATCTCCTGGCAACGGTTGCCCTGACGGCAGGTCAGCTAATCTACCTGCTGGGGCTACTGGAGCTGAAGTTCATTACTCAGGACTCCCAGTGGTGGGAGGAGGCCATTGCTGCCCTGTTCCAGCTAGCCAGTGAGTGTCCCTTAACTAGTGACCACTTTCCTTTCTTTCCTTCTAAGACACACACACACACACACACACACACACACATACACACACACACACACACACACACACACACACACCTCAACCAGTACTGATCACTGATACACTACTGACCACTTTCCTTTCTTTCCTTCTAACACACACACACATACACACACACACACACACACACACACACACTATGTTTAAATACCACTGTAACTACAACCCACAGAGAAAGGCTTTTTTTTTTCTCCTGGTGTGCATACTGTAGTTGAAGTGACAAGAGTTGCGTGTGAGCAGCCCTCCAGACCACATTGATAAGGGGGGAGGGGTCGGCTATCTGCTGCTTTTATTTGTTGTGAGACGCTTGCGAGGAAAAGCAGACGCTGCTTTGAGGATCTGTAACAGAACAAATATCAACAAATAAAGCCCACCCACCCCAGTGGCTCCCCGCACCCACCCGCAATCACAAACTCCACAACAATGAACCGGGGGCCCCGCCAAGAGGCAGCCCACGCTTATCAGATCACACCGTCTTCTTGGAAAGCCTCTTCACTCAAACCGGCACCAGGAATAGACACACAGTCTGTATGAGTGAGTGTGTGTGTGTGTGTGTTCCTCAATTGGAATGAAGTATTGACAAAACTAGACTGTAGATCAGGTCAGAGAGCATCATCATGTAAGAACAGATCAAGTGAACCTGCACAGTACTGTCACACCGACCTTCTGAGCTCTGTGTTCTTATTTGCTCTTACTGTAATTGATTGTGTTTGCGTGTTATGCTTCTTGCTACTGTGTGATCTGGTGTGATAAGATGTTTGGCTGTCTCTCATTGGGCGTTTTTCCATCACTGGCCAGGGAAATGCTATTGCCACTGGTATTGTGTTCAGGAGAGGAGTCCTTCTGCGTGTGTGTGTGTGTGTGTGTGTGTGTGTGTGTGTGTGTGTGTGTGTGTGTGTGTGTGTGTGTGTGTGTGTGTGTGTTTGTCTGGTTGTCCGAGGGGAAAACGGGCCGTGTCCGTTCACGGC
The DNA here is from genome assembly GCF_018492685.1 of Alosa sapidissima. Lineage (NCBI taxonomy): Eukaryota > Metazoa > Chordata > Actinopteri > Clupeiformes > Clupeidae > Alosa > Alosa sapidissima. The sequence continues at coordinate 4,443,831 of NC_055980.1, forward strand.
AAACAATCTGTGTCGGCCGTCCACTTGAGTTTGGTGGCGGAGCGCGAGCTTTGTGTGGCTGTGTGTCGTGTGTGTGGCGAGTACGCGGGGTGAGGGCTGGACAGCGCAGTGCAGCGGCGCTGTGTGAGAGTGTCACAGCTGGGGTTATATTTAGTGTCTGTGAAAGAGACCGGCGAGAGACGGGCAGGCGCCAGGATTTCCCTACGCAGGACGGGGAAGTGCTGCCACTACCTGTTATGCAAAATCCCCTGAAGCCCTGCGTCCCGTGCACACACACACACACACACACACACACACAGATACGGACACACACACACACACACACACACACACACACACACCACAGAGGAAAAAAGAAGGGGATGTAGAGGGGTGGACTGTTAAGACAGAATCCACAAACCAGTACCATTTGTTTGTCCATGTTTGTTCAGTGTGGTTCAAACAGACCACTTCTGCCTCCTCATGCATATTGAAGCCCTTCAAACCCGCTAAACCTTCAAACCCTCTAACCTCCAGAACCACATCTGAATGCACTCCCTGACTTCCAGCAAGACTGGATTCCACCAAATCTCTTCAAGGCGTCTTATTTCTTAGGAGGCTTCTGAAGGAGGCCGTGTCTCATTTCCTGTGCTCTTACGGAGAAGAAGGAGTGAGCGCAGGGGATGGATGGCGAGAAGAGGTCAGGCCAGACTGGGCCGTCCCTGGGAACGGAATGGGCCATGTCCTCGGGGTGGATGAGAAACGGTGGGGTCACCTCTTACGGGTCAGTGGTGGTCAGTGACCCAAGGGAGGTGACACGACCTTAGCTGCTATTAGGAAAAGCCGCCAGCCAAACGGATTAAGAAGTAGAATGACGAGTCTTCCTTAATAGTCATGCCAAAAGACAAAGTGATGATAGGGGGGATTTTCAAAAGAAAACTAATTAAAACTAAAGTAACTATGTATTAATTACACAGATATACAATATACAACATATAATTGTTTCAATACCGCTACCATGCCAGAAAAACATTTGTGTGGTCACTGTGTAATGATAAAGTAAGTGGGCCTTAAAAAGCAGCTACATAATATGCTCTTTGTGAACGGATGAAGGATTACATTGTGTAGCTTTTTGGACAAACTGTTGGCGACGTGGTTATCACTGAGAGCTGACAGATGAAATTACAGAGAATTAAAAGGAGGTAATTCGGCTCTCATTCAATATGAATGGTGCACTGCTGTGAATGAGTTATTTTTGCTCAGTGATAGTCTGCAATGCCAAGTTTTGGTTTCCACCACTATCAACCTCAGACTGCAGAATAACACCAGACACACATTCCAGTCCGACAAGCAGATTGCTGCAGAGGTCCTGCCCACACACACACATACACACACACACACGCACACACACAGACACTACAGTAAGATTAGCTAGGGCCAGGTTACAGATGAATGAGGGTGAGGGGTGATGTGTGCATGGTCACACAGTTGGCATGGTGCCCACCACACCTCCCGTGACACTGGGCAAAAGACTAGTCAGCTGAAGCAGCGCAAAACAAAATGGAGTATCTGGAGCTGGGCCAAGAGAAGAGGGGAGCAATCAAAGCGCTACTGCCTGATACGCCTGAGCATATGAAGAAGATCCATCATCCAAACGTCTCCGTTTCACAACATCTCACTCAGAATGTTTCATATACAGTATGGTACTCATACAGAAACGCAGGAGTGTGTTCTTCCAGAGCCTGCTGGTAGATAGAAGAAGCAGACAGCGAGAGGGAGGGACATGAAGAGGGTGGGGGAAGGGTGGTCAGGGTGAGGGGTGAAGGAAGGATATCAGGGATTAGACAGTGCCAAAGAAAACCTACAGTTACATACGCTTACTTAGAAAGACAGAGCCGCAGAGAGAGCAAATGATAATTTGTCATATCACACCCACACACACTTTAAATAAATCCGCCGGACTGGCAGGCCCCAGGATACACACTGGTTCATATCCCAAACTGCTCTCAGCTCTCCCCTCCTTTCCTCTGGACACATTTCAGCATTTCCTCCGGCCCTCTCACATCTAAAAATATATGTTAAGTTGTGTTCACCTATTTTATTTAAACTGGCATTGGAGGCCATTTAATAAAGATAAGTTATTTTCTGGGAGGCAGTGTGGGGTCTTAATCTGTGCGGGGCTCGTGGGATGTGCCGACTCCCCTCGCCTCTGGCCCCCCTGGCCTCTGCGCTGGACTGGAGGAATGCGGCGTGTCCATGAGTGATTTCAGCTTGAGCGGAGCGGATGAGATAAGCCTGCGATGGGAGGTGAGCCACTCGGAGGATGTCACAGAGTCATGTTCGAGGGCTGCGCCAGGATCAGTCTCCCCCTTCGCACGCACTCACCGCATTTATCAGGGCCTGCCAATATCGCCCCATCCAAAATTAGAGCCCCTCATATGACATATCTAAGCAGACACTGATTTGGGATCAGTGCTGTGTCCGTCCATGACAGTAAGACCAGATGGAACAGGAGGCAGTGGTGGCGTCAGACAGTCTAGGAAGTCCTGATTTGTGATCAGTCTTCTGTGTAAACAGTACCTGTCCAAACCAGAGCAGTTAAAGGCTGGAGCCACAGCAGGGCCTGCGAGCCAAGTGAGGGTGGTGTGGGGGTTGAGCTGAGAGAGAGTGGGCTGTGTGAGGTTGGTGGGCTGTGTGAGGTTGGTGTGCTGTTGCTATGGTGTGCTGTTGCTATGGGCGGCCATGCTTAGCAGTGCTGTGACGGAGGCTGCTGTGGAATGCGTCCCGTTGAGCGTGCTCAGGCTCAGCGTGGCTGGCCATCAGCATTACCTCCCTGCAGTGGGCTGTTGGGAGCCACAGAGGAAACAGAGGCAGACCAAAGCAGCCTTTGTGAATGTCAACTATTCTGATTCTTATTCTTGGTCTTGTCCTCCAAACCCACCATCTTTCTTTGCCTTCATTTGAGTGTGTGAGTGTGTGTGTGTGTGTGTGTGTGTGTGTGTGAGTGAGAGAGAGAGAGAGAGTGTGTGTGCGTGCGTGTGACGTGTGCATGCTGAAGTTAGTGACTCTGACTATTAATTGGATGATCATTATGTGAGATCAGTCATTACCAAATCACACTCGTCTGTTTCCAGTGCAGTGCAAAAGGACGGGATAAAATTCTGAAGGACGAGGGCTTAGTAGGGAATGTTACAGTTACATCATTTCATTATGGTGCTATAAATTGTGAGTGTGTATCTGCATGCATGCATGAGGCTTCCATGAAATCAGCTCCAGCTTTTTCCAATTATTAACGTTTTTCATGTGACGTATTCTAGGTTCTATAGCTCTGGCTGGAAGCAAGAGCTCACCAAAAGTGGCGCAGGATCACAAGACTTTACTCAACACAAAAACACCCAGAGATGAACATTCACATACAATCAAACTTACTACACTTAACGAAGAGAGGCAAACAAACAATCATGCATCTTTCTCTTTTTCTCTCTCCATTTCTCTCTTTCTCTCTCCTCACACACTCCCTGACGTTCATTCCCTGACCCTGACTTTCTCTCTCTCTCCGTAGGTTTTGTGCTGGTGATTGGTCTGGTGACATTCTACCGCATCGGCCCGTATACGCAGCTGTCCTACTCCTGCTACATCAACATCGCCGCCTGCCTGCTGGCCACACTGGCCGCCGCCGTGCTCATTTGGGACATTCTGCATCGCCGCGACGACTGCCTGAGCCCGCGCGTCATCGTCATTAGCCGCTCCCTGGCCACCAACTTCAGGCCGCGTCTCGATAACGACTATGTGGAGTCGCCGTGCTGACACCAACACATGCTAACAGTCATGGACACAGAGATGATGGAACGGATTACTGATCTTTCTAGAACACCTCCAGAACTCTGACACTGGGTGAAAATGAAGAGCTGGGATGAACAGGGAACGTTAAAGCCCACTGCACGCATGAACACACACACACACACACACACACACACACACACACACACACAATGACAGACTAAAATGGGTTGGGACCTTAATGGACACTGAGAGGATGGTTGAATATCAAGCTGGATCTTGACATATTTCATTTTCTGGGCACTTATAAAAGAATAGCCAAAATATATGTTAAATATCTAATTGTACACATGTTTATACCTGTAGATATGATAGAACTGAGATCGATTTATAACGTCAGAAGGAGCTAGCTATTCCACACATATAATCAAGGCACATATCCCTATTGTGGATTCTTTGGTACCTAATGCTGATACTCTATCTTTTAGATACCTAGCAACATGCAGGGCACTATGACCAGGGGGGCAAATTACAGAACCAAAGAGGGTTTTTATAAATACCCCAATGCCGATACCCCAATGCCCACACACCAGCAATAAATATCCCATTTATTTGCACTTCAAACATGCGCTAATCTAATGTAGATGTATGCAATGCCCCTCAATTAGCATTTGAGGTAAATATGGGCTTAGTAGGCTAACAGCATCTGTATCACAAGCTCTATGTAGGTTCAGTGTATTAAACGGTGAACAAGCGAAAAGATCTAGAGGTCAGTATTTACTTCTACATTGCAGAACAGGAAATGGAAGCTATAAAAATGTAATATTCAATTCAAAAGGTTCCATTACAACTGATTAACTATCTTGCTTATTGCTACATAGTATTTGGCAAGTGTTGCTCTGCAGTGAACACTGTTATAATTAAATCCATATATAAAAAGCATGAAAAAGTTGAATTTCACAACAAGTAAAAAATAATGGCTCAACTAGCACAACCAACCAAGTAATTCATCTAGACATGAATGGGGACTGTTTTCACCAAAGTTAACCAGACAAATAAAAAAAAAGTCTACCTCCAAGTTTCTGAACATGTACTGCTACACATGACTTGCTCATACTACACTCTTACCTAAGGACACATAGACAAGGATTAGGGCTCATACTACACTCATACCTAAGGACACATAGACAAGAATTAGGGCTCATACTACACTCTTACCTAAGGACACATAGACAAGGATTAGGGCTCATACTACACTCATACCTAAGGACACATAGACAAGAATTAGGGCTCATACTACACTCATACCTAAAGACACATAGACAAGGATTAGGGCTGGCCTTTGGCATGTTTGAAAAATTTGAAGGGAAAAAAAGTGAAAAAGAGCTGGACATTCACAAGATTCACAAGTGTTCCGCTTGTGTAGACACAAAGGAGGGGGTTTTACACAAATCACAAATCACTTTATGACAGATCCCATCTATATTGAATGTCTGCTCGCTTGAGGTACATGTACTTAAATTAATTTAATATAGTACTGTTTAAGTATGCTATTCTGTTATCCAACACCTTCTTAACATCTTATGGACTTTCCAAGGAGGGAAGGAAAAAAATAATTATGGAGGCAAATACAATAAAACATAAGAAGACTAAGATCTAAATGTGTGGTTTTTCTTTAAATGTGCTCCTTTAAGAAATATACTTTCACAGACTTGCGAGCTGAATGAACTTATACCTGGGTACTTTTTCTTTTGCTAATTATTTGGCAGTATTTTTATTCCAATTGTTTAAATACACTTCCATTTTTCTTACGCATTGACCTTTGGCTGGTAATGTAGTACAGGCCCTCAATGACATGGTCGAATGAGAGCATGTTTACATATCTACCTGCTTTCCATTAAAGGAGAATTCCGGTGTGATATTGACCTAAAGTGTATTGAAACATGATACCGAGTGTGAACGTATGTCTCATAGCCCATCTCGGCTTGTCCCCTGCACTCCAAAATCTGGCGCTAGTTAGCCGATGCTACCAACAGCTTTTTCAATAGTGGTGCTTCGGCATCGGGCTAGCCATGCAAATAAATCACTGTTTTACACCCATTTACGAGGCTCAATGTATCTCCACACTTCATTGGTAGACTTCCGAGGGCCCTGACATTTAAAACGAGACATTGAGAACTTTGAAAAAGCACTGGTAGTTTACTTACAAGACGATTTATACAGACAGTATCTTCACAAAGTTTAGCGTTTGCAGCCATCTTGAATTTAGTCACGCACCTGATTTAGGCATATCAGGTTGTAATTTTTTATATGCTAAAATCTGAAAGCAAACACAAACAAATATAAATTCCTACATTTCAATGTACCTAATCTCTAAGTTTGAGTACTGATGTCCTATATACCACATACCATACAACATATGCCTTTTGTCACAAAGGTATTTTAAAACTTCATGGCAACATTATATTGAGGGAAATCTGAGAAATATCTGACATATACTTATTTTAGGTCAATTTTAGGCCAAGTCCTGTTTTCCAAGTCTATTTCTGAGATATACAATTATACGTTTATTATAAAGTCTAAGTCAGGCTTGTATCTATCAGATTTGTCTTCCCATCCACTGGGCAGAAAGGGAGAGCATACCTTCTAGAAGAGGTGAGTTTTATGTGTAAAACATGTCCCTGAACTGTGAAGCTACAATCTGTATACATAAATGGCTATCGTCATGTATGGGTGGATATTCCTGTTTATGTCAACGACAACTTATATCAAAAAGAACAACTAAATCCTACTGTAGGTGGCTCATGGCAAATTGCAAGCACAAAAAAAACTTTTTTACGTAATTGTTCAATTTCTGCAATTATTGAAAATTTAAGTCATTTTTACATTTTTGTTTAATTCTACATTTTTCCAACTCCATAACAGGACTGAGGCTGATTATGACTGACCATTGTTCCTAATCTACTGGGAGGTTTTCTTCCCCATAATGAATTGGCCTAAATGTTTTCCCATAAATACAAGAGCATGAATGGCAATGTGCTGTAGCAAAGGAAGAGAATTTCAAACAAACAGAAACATGGTAAAAGGATATGGTGTACAAACAAGAATGTCGCTGTGCATTTCAGATGTCAACCCCTGCAGCTTGCTCAATGGCCTGTGACTGTGTGTCTGTGTATGTCCCCGTGTGTGTGTGTGTGCGAATGTGAGTGTGTGTCAAGGACAGTCTGAATTACAGGAAATGACTGTGGGCTGAAGACACACACATTCACATCCATACTAATGACACAAAAAAAGCTGAAATGTTAACACAAAGTGAGCACCATGGCTTGGTATGTATGAGCGTCAGGCTGAAAGGTAAGAAAAGGTTTTTCACATGGATAATGTCCCAACTTTTACTCTAAGATACAGCCAACACACTTCCATAGACTGAGAGTGTGTACAAATGTGTGTGCGGTGTGCATGACCAAGCGGAATGGGGACCTGTCCTGAAGCTGTCATCACTGCTTCCAGTGAGACTGATCTCGGATATGGCCCTCTCTGCTCCACTGAAACGGGGAATGTGTGTGTGTGTGTGTGTGTGTGTGTGTGTGTGTGTGTGTGTGTGTGTGTGTGTGTGTGTGTGTAACAATGCAGCTAGTACGTGCGCATCCACATGTGTGCCAGGGCATCTGACGCAAAGACACACTTTTTAATGATGCAACTTTCTCCCTGATGTCCTCATCTCCGTCTCTCTCTTGACATGACTGGCACCACACACACACACACACACACACACAGACACACACACACACACACACACACACAGACACAGACACACACACACATCCTTTCCCTGACCTATTTCAGTGCATGGCCAATAGCACTGTGAGAGGATGTATGTGTGACGCTCTGTGTGTTTATAGAAGCACATCCCTTTGCCCCTAAATTTATCCTGCCAGTAAATGACACACACACACCTTCAACAATGGTAAAGAACCACCAAGCACCACCAACCACCAGGTCCTCTATGCGACAAAAGCCTTAGAAGAACCTGTATGAGCCTCTGGCTCCATGGTAAACGATAACAGAATTGACTACATGCCTTGCTCCAAAATATAAGGTTACTACTACCATCAGTGTGTGAGCGAGTGAGAGTGAGTATTTGAACAGTAAAACTGGCCTATCTTCCTGTACTAACACAACAGTCTCACACACTTACACACTCATGATCATGCCAGCCAGCACGTCCCCCTCTGATTGCTCAGTATACTGGGTACAGACGCATCCTGTGCATCTGTGCATGTGTAAGTGCACTGTCTTCACGATCTGTCGTGTACTTGAGGATGTCCATTGAGGATGTACAAGACAATTAAGTTCAACAACTAACAGCATGTGAACACTAAAATGAGAGTCAAGTACACATGTATATTATTATTTGGCTCCAGACAGTCGTCATGCCGCTAAATTATTCTGATATTCACACCGTGACATTCCACCAAAAATGCACATGACATTTCACATCAGCTTCTTTGAATGCCATTGCTTTGATGTGATTGGGTGTAGTTGTTATGATGCTAAAATGAGCAGCCAGCCAGTGTGTGTGTGTGTGTGTGTGTGTGTGTGTGTGTGTGCGTGCATGCATGCATGTCTGTAGGCATACCTCTTGATGAGTTTGATAGCTTTGAAGGCCTCATCCATGTCTGAAATGGTGAGGTAGAAGCTGAAGTTGAGCAGAGCGTCTCTGGTGGGCTTGTCACAGTTCTCCAGGCCGGTGAAGTCGCGCAGGGCTCGCCGCACCACCATCTGAGGGGCCGCGCAGGGCTCCCCCACCTCAAAGCCCTCGCCAGGCTACGGGGACACACATGGAGAAAACTCAGCACCTTTCAGGGTATCTGCAAACCAGGCAGACTTCAAAGCACTAGTAATGAAGCTGACTGACCACTTAGTCACCTTGCATTGCCCTTTGCGTGGTGGAAAAAAGCAAACAGCAAAGCTGTCCACTGTCAACTAGAATGCAGACTACATTCCGCTGCTAGCGCAGTATACAGATTTAGGGGTGCAGATAATCCAAATGTAAACAAAGCAGTGCTAGCTTAGCACTTTCACACTACTCTTACTCACCAAAGACAGTGAGTAATCTACTTCTAATAAACAAAATATGTATGATTACAACTTAGTCACAAATGACACTGGTATTGTCAGTCTCAAAGGAAGAGCCTAAGGAGAAAAAAGGTAAAACTGTGGATCAGATACAGTCAGAGGCAAAACACAACAAGGATTGTATCTCCATATGGAAACATCTGATGATCACTATCTGATGACTACACTGTGCTTATAAGCAACAAGTAGGCAAGATATTCAGTCCAGATGGTTCCAATGGCGATTCAACGTGTTGTATCGGCCACAAACAAACTGACGGAGGTCTGTTAGTGGTGCTGCGCACACCACAGATGCCCCTCGATCACCCAGATGTTATCAGACGTCTGACCGTCAGCGAGGTCTGTGCTCACTATTAGTCACGTATGAGAACTTCTGGGAACTGCTGTCCCTTAATGAAGAGAGACGAATGGGGAGAGGAAAGAGGGAGGGACCAGAGGAAAGCTAGAGGAGAAGTGAAGAAGTACTCACAACAGGGAGGAAGAGACCACCCCTCCGAAACAAGAGCTGAAGTAGACTCCCCAAGAGGGAGACACAATGGATGTGTGTGTGACGAAAAGAGAGAGAGAGAGAGAGATGCAGAAGATGGAGGTAATAGCATGCGATGTGAAAAGAATAGAACTGGCAAATTAGAAGAGAAAGGAAAAAAACTGTTTTGCAGATGTAAATGAAAAATAAAAATCAAATGAATTTGAAATAAAAAGCATATCATGAAATCAGTGATCAGTGAAAGAGAAGCCAAAGCCATATCACACAACTGGAGCAATAAGGGAGGTGTTAGATTCCTCTTTTACCTTGCACTGGTAGCAGCACCGGTAACAGCCACAAGTGCTGATTTCTGTGCTAGTCCATGTGTAGTAACACTAGAGTGGATTCCTCTTACCTTACACGTGTAGTAGTAGTAGGGGGCATCCAAAGCGAGGAGCGCCTGTAATCCAGCTGGTTTAAGGGCCGAGTCTTGCAATAGGAGGCCATGCTCTTGTGTCACAAAGAACGTAACGACCAGAACATCAGCCTAGAAGAGAGATGAGAACCCTACATCAGTACATTTACAACCTGCAAATGTATCATTTTAACTATGGAATGGATCATTTTAACTATGGAATGTATCATTTTAACTATGGAATGTATCATTTCAACATAAAATCACAATGGATCAGAACAGGTATAGTGTACCTTCTCTGATTGGCTGTCTTGCTGGAGGTCAGAGTTCACAGGTGCAGCCTCACAGACAAACAGACGAGGCTCAGTTTCATCCCAGAACTGGGAGACAGGGCAACGCGCGCTCAGGTCAGCCTCTACACACGGATTCCTGACACACACACACGCACACACACTTCTGGTAATCTGCTACAGAAATTAAATGTGCAATTTTCTACAAACACTGTATCATGATCCAAGATTTGAACATGTGATCCTCTAATGGCATGCTATTCAAATAGTCTCTTTTGAACTTATTCATTTAACTCTACATGCAAATGAGTGCGCAATCTCAATCTGACCCACTAACACATACCTCTCACCATCCTCTGACTGGGAGAAGCCACTAGGAGGTCTTCCAGTGAAGAAGTCAAAGTGTGTAATTGTGTCCATGTCCACGTCATAGAAATAGACTTTGTGATCTGGTCTACCGTTCACCTACATATACACACACACACACACACACACACACACACACACACACACACACACACACACACACACACACACACACACACACACACAGAAGTGTCAATGTGTTCAGTGTTTATTCAGTATGTTCTATCAGTTAACACTAACATTTCTGTTTGTTCCAACATGTGAGAATGTGAGGGAGTCTGTAGCAGCACTGACCTGTGTGATCAAGATGCTGACTTGGTTTCCACTTGCGTTGCATTTGACTGAGCGCAAAGCACCCAAGTTAGGGATCACTTCCTTCAAACTTTTAGCATTACACATTGGCTTTGCTTCCCTGAACCCAAACACAGAGATACAGACAGTTACACAAGTTACACAAGTCACCATCAGATCATATAAATCTATTCATTCGCACAAGGCTCTGTTTGTGTGTTGAATGCTGTGTGGGTCAGCGCGTGAGTGTGGTGTGGGTGCGTACCTGCGTGTCAGGTCAAATACTCGGACATGAGCAGTGTCTGTGCCCACGGCCAGGTAGGCTTTGCACACACTGAGAAGCACTGGGTTCCCCTCGGCCTCAGAGAACGTCAACAACTGCTTCACTGTACCCTACCACACACACACACACACACACATATTTACCACACACCACAGTGAGACAGAGAAGGAAAAAAGTGTGTGTGTGTGTGTGTGTGTGTGTGTATGTGTGTGTGTGTGTGTGTGTGTGTGTGTGCATGCATGCATGTGTGTATGTGTGTGTGTCTGTCTGTATGTTTGTGTGTGAGTGAGTGAGTGTGTCTCACCTGAGGGGTGCGGACCTGCACCCTGTTGGGCTCCACTGTGTAGATGTTCTCCTCATGAACGGCCAGCGCTGGAGACTCACACTGGAATGACCCTGACAGAGGGAAGAGTTTGGAGAGTTCATCGCTGGGCTACTCTGAACTACAGTGTCGGCTTGCTTTTCAACCAGCCCTCCTAATAAGGTTACTTGCATGCAGTATTTGGCAAGATTACAGAGGATTTATTCAGCTGTCAAAACAGACAGAGAAGAAAACAGAGTGAGAAATGAGAGAGGCAGACAAGGTCATCATTTATTTGGAGTGAGAAATCTGAGCATGGGACCAAAGCTTTTATGTTATATGTTGTGTTATATGTTATTTTATGTTATGTTATGTTATGTTATGTTATATGTTATGTTATATGTTATGTTATATGTTATGTTATGTAAGAACTGTACTGGATTGATGAGGGAATACCCTAAATATACTTCCGGCCCCGACCATCTCCCAAGGAGTCTTGCAAGATGGCGGGACCGGACGAACCAACTGCACAAACACTTCCAAAGGTAAAAATACTTACGCTTATCTACAGGGACCCTCTTCATAGTAGCATAGAAGTGTAATGATATTTTGAGCCTTGTCAGTGGTTTAAAGTAGTGATTTACTGTGACATAGTGAGCTTGCCCTCAAGGCTATGCTATATGCTATGTACTTGCATATTAAATAGTATGCATTTAAATGCATATTTAGGTCTTACTCAAACTAGTTCTCCTTTAATGAGGAACATGTACTGTTTACAGAATTTCTTACCTGTGTTGCGTAGAGTTGGTCCTGCAGGTTCATACACCGTCACATATTTCCCATTCCAAACTGTTACAGAATCCTGTGGAAATTATTCCAATCACACAAAAAAAGTAACTGACAAACTGTGGATGCCAATTAAATATTTCTGATCTAAATGAGACATATGTCTAAAAACATAACAAGTTATGTACAACCAAACATGTAATGCCAATTTCCTGCACATGAATTAGGCCCAAGTCCAAGACCATATGGGAAACTAGACCATAGGGTTTTACATCAAACTCTGACCTGCAGTGTGTGGTCATGAATCAAGGTCTCGGTGACCCCATTTACATTTGAAAGCTTGAAAGGATACATGTACATTTGACTTTTTCCTCAGAGATTTATCTAAACCCATAGGGGGGAAAAGAGTGGTCCAGTCCTAACAGGCACTGTTTCTAAAGATGGCGATGGTTTTAGGGCAGGTGGCACCTGTCTTCTTTTGCTGTTTCTTCAACAGCTGTCAGGTGTGATGCCACAACAAAGTCAATTAAAAAGTTTCTGCAAACACATACTTCATATACGTCTAAAACGTATATGCCAAATCCTATAACGCCTTTGATACAATGCTGAGTTAAAAACTAAGTTACTATAATCCTCTGGTCGTGTGGTGACTGATTTACCTTGGCAACCTGCACAGCCCGGACGTGTGTATCTGTCCGGAGCATGAGGTGTGTGTCAGTGCTGAAGTATGCCAGGCTGATGGTGCTGGGCGTGAGCTGAACTGCTGCCACCTGCTGGCTGAAGTGGGAACACATGAGCTGCTCAGACAGGATTTGCACTGAGGTGCCAGTGCACACTGCCAGCAACCACAGACTGGAGCCCCACTGAGACAAAGAGAAAGAAAGAGACAGAGAGAGAAAGAAAGAGGGAATGGGGGGGTGAAGGGGATTAAGGGGATTGGAAGAGAAGGAAACACAAAAGACAAAAACAGATGGAGAAATGAGAAAGGACTCAAAGGAGTTCTCATGAGGAGTGAGGAACCAAAGCTTTGTGTCATTTAACTTAATCTAAACTTTTAGAACTTTGGATTTCTGTGTCTTTGGGTTAGGTAAGGACAATGTGTCTAACTAACATGTGCCCATAACAAAAGAACAACATCTTGCGGCTGATGTGAGGTAATCTGTAACTCAGATAATCCTGATTTTTTACTTTGCTAAATGAAGAGAGCAAATTAACCTGATGGCCTCCAGGAATAGCTGTGACTAAATGAACAGAGAAGAGAAAGGTCTGAATAAGGGGAATAGGGTTACTGTGCTGTTCTGGATGGTGTGAAATCAGTACCTGCAGCTGACTGACATTTCCTTCCACCTCTGTGGGCGTCTGCAGTTTCCACTGAGTTGTTGAGTCTCCTTTGGCATTATCTGTGGTGACCATCCGCCAGAAAGCCACACGGCCCTTACTTGTGCCAGCGGCCAGGATTTCTGATCAATAAAATAGACCTATATCAATATAATGTATGGAGTCTGCATGTCTACTTGCATGTATCTGCTTGTGCTTGTGTAGGTTTTTTACCTTTAGTTGGACAGTAAGACACACAGTTCAAAAGCTCTCCTTTCTCAAAACCCAAGTTCTCCTCCAAAGACAGAATATAGTTGTCATCCTTCTCCAAATCCCATAGCCTGCAATGTACATAAAGATCAGGGCTGAAAGCAAGGAAAACATCTGTGCCTGAAGTAATCAGAACAGATATCTTAAACAGCCTGGCCCAGCCCCTGCAAGTCACTGCAGTGAAGGAAACCAAACCATGGACACACACATAAGGGCCTGTGTCCACCAATCGTGTTTTTTGCGCCGACGGCGGCTATTTTCTATACAAATCCTATGAAGTTCAGCGTTCCCAGCGCTCAGCGCCCTCGGTGGCAAAAAGCCCCCGGCGCTGACCGTTTTTTTCTGTTCAACTTAGAACAGCGCTGGACTCATCAATGTCAATTCTCTCTCGACAACCAATCAAAACTTTGTAACCTAGCAACAATAAACACTTGACGAAGCGCTCGGAAAATGAGATTGAGGGCACTGTAAGTGAGAAAAACGTGATCGGTGGACACAGGACCTAAAAGCTCCAACTGTGAGTAATGTGATCCTGGAGACAATTCATCACATCTCAGCCAGAGGAGCAGTGGGTTAAAGGGGAGAGGCGGAGGGTGGAACCACACCTGATGAGGGGTTCCCCTGCAGCTGTGATCAGCAGGCCACTCTCTGTCCACAGGATGTCTATATTCTGACCACCCCTTCCACTCAGTTTCACCTGCGTGCACACACACACACACACACACACACACACACACACACACACACACACACACACACACCATCATCTGGCTGGTTTATAAATAGCTGGGTTTCCACCTAACTCTTACAGCTATTTTCAGTGCATTCATGAAAATTCATGTTAAGGAAATGCTGTGCGCGTTTCCATCCGTTGTGTTACATGAATCACGAAAGTGCACTCTCCTACTGAAGGGAAGAGTTGTTAAGAGCTGTGGGATCAAAGCTTCAAAAATTAATGTTAATCAAACGTAGTTGCTTTATACACTATGCAACTCAGGAATTCATCTACCCTCTTCCAGCAAATTAATTCCAAATTCAATTTAAATTGTAAGCCCGTTTCATCCATTACATTACATTTGGCTGACACCTTTTAACAAAAGCGACTCCCAACATGGTAGACAATTAAGGTAGAATATGAATACAAGTTAGTGCATAAATACAAGTTAGTCATCAGTGAGTACTATTTACATACAGTCAAGTGTCAGTTCTAGTCAGGTGATAAGTGCTAGAATTAGCAAGGCTAGTTGTAAGTAGTGCTACGAGAGGAGATATTCTCTGAAGAGCTGGGTCTTCAGGAGTTTTTGAAGATGGAGAGGGATGCCCTACTCTAGTAGGAACTGGTAGCGCGTTCCACTAACGAGGAACAACAGATGAGAAAAGTTTGGATTGGCCTGAGCGTACTGGTGGCAGAGCCAGACATTGTTCGTCTCAGGAGGTAGCATATGCCTGTATGAGGGCATTCAAGTAGGTGGGAGCAGAACCGGAGACTACAACGCCAAATCAGGAAAATTTGGGACGTTATATAAAATGCAAATAAAAACAAAATGTGATAATAAATGTGATAATATACATTAAGTCTTGTAAACATATATTTAGCAGCAAAAAGGACATACTGTAGACAACATATCAAATGTTGAAAATGAAAATCTTGACTATTTCATGGTAACTATATGATCATTTTGAATTTCATGTCAGCAACATGTTTCAAAAAAAGTTGGGATAGGGAATGTTTACTACTGTGCTGCTTCACTGAGAAGACTAGTTGCTAAAGTTGTGAGAATTAAATGTTGTCCCGTTCCTGCCCGATATAGGATTTCTGTTGCTCAACAGCATGAGGTATTCTTAATCATGTTTTTCATTCCATGATGCACCTAATTTTACAGGTGTGGACTGCAGACAGGCCATTTTAGCACCTGGACTCTTTCTCTATGGAAAAATACTGTTTAAATATGTGCAGAAATCATTTTGGCATTGTTTTCCTGAAATATTCAAGGTCTTCACTAAAAAAAAGCATTGCCTGGATGGCAGTATATGTTGCTCAAAACCTGTACATCATTCCGAATTGATTGTGCCTTGCCAGATGTGGAAAATGCCCATGCTGTAGGTAGTAATGCACCTCCACACCGTCATAGATGTTGGGTTTCGAATTGAGGACCAAAACAAGTTGGAAAGGTTGGATGCTTGGATGCTTGGATAGGCCCTCTCCTCTTTAGCCCAGATGAGTCCATGATTTCCAAAAAGAATGGCCAATTTTGATTGGTCTAACCACAGGACCTTTTTCCACGTTACCTCAGTCCATTTTAAACAAGCTCAGGCCCAAATAAGACTGGTGGTATTTTCTGAATCATGTCTCAATACAAATTTGTCTGCAGTTTTTGAATTGAGTATCAAACTGTGCACATAGACAATGGTTATCAGAGGTTTTCCTGAGCCCTTACAATGACAGGTCTGGAAACAGATCTGGTTTTGATGCAGTGCCATCTGAGGCCCAAAAGATCACGGCCATCCAATATTGTTTTTCAGCTCTTTCCCTTGTTTGCAAAGATTTCTCTGGATTCTCTGAATGTTTTAATAATATTATGTCCTGTGGATGATGAATTCCCGAAATACTTCACAATTTCATGTTAGGAAGCATTAAAATTACTTTGTTTCATCATTTGTGCACACAGGTTTACACAGAGTGATGAATACCTCTACATCTTTACTATCTAAGTGACCCTGTTTCTCTGGGATGCTCTTTTTTATACCCAATCTGTTGCCAGTTACTGTAATCAGGGCTCCAGAGTGCGACCAATTTGGTCGCATATGCGACCTAATTTTTCAAAAGTGCGACTAAAAAAAAACGGAGGTCGCACCGGTGCGACCAGCTATTCGAGAGAGGAAAAAGTGTCCGCATTGGTTCAATAACATCCTTTGGTTCAATAACAGACACATATTTGGCCAATATCGTGGTTTAAACAAATCACAGATAGACCTCCCCTCTGATTGGCCGTGGCCCAGTGCCTGTGTGTAAATTTGAAAATGCGTGTGCTGCAGAGAGAGAGAGAGAGAGAGGCCTACGATAGGCCTAGGCCTTAGTGAAACTTCCCTAATCCCTTCACCAAGTTCAGTCCTAAATAATTATTCACCAGAAAAATTGTTTGAAAGTAAACCCGACGTACAGGAATGCCACTTGCGCCAAATTTATAGGAGTCATTGCAGATGAAAAGACGTCTTAAAATTGCGAACAATGCATACAAGGCCTTCCCGAACGATAGAGATACAGATATCGCCGAAAAGGAGTGCGTCATTGACCGCAGTTACATGCAGGGAGTAACCCGGTTTTCAACAGCAATATTCGTTTTGCGTGCGAGTTGTGTAAACTCATTCTTATGGCATCAATCAATTTAATCCGGTATTTGGCGCAAACCGAGTATCGCTGCTACATTTAAAGCCCGAATATTCCCTGCATGTATACCTGTGGTCATTGTGTACGGTGAATTGAATGGACACATTTAGATCGAGCATGGCAAGTCATTGCAGTAGCCTATAATAATAGGCCTACCATTTCATCACTGCATAGTAACCATAGTGATGTTCTTATTGAAAATTTAAAAATACTAAAATTAAAAAGTAAATTGCATTGTGGGGCTGTCAAATGATTATTGCAATCATCATTGCAAAATCACATAAAAATCCCCCAGGCTACTTGGAACATCTCTTTAAATTGTGCTCAAATACATTTCTATGGAAGATGCATGGTGAGCTGGTTTAGTCAAGGCCTAAAGATCATGAAGGATAGTATGACATTGAGCCATGAGATGTGCAGTTTGAAGCCCTTAAAAGATGTGCACTGTTAATTTACTCACTGTTATTTTTATTTAATTCATCTTGAGATGTTTTAAGTTTAAATTTCAGCTCAGTGGAGCACTTAAAGCACCAACACTTCATTAAGTTACTTTTCTTGTAGAATTGTAAATCATAAGTCATAGGGCAACTTATATAGGACAGTAATTAAGGGAAAAAAGTGAACCTTCTGCTGTGTTAAATGCGATGTTGTTGAAAATTTGGGTGCACCTAATTTTTGTGCTGCACACCAGTGCAACGAGTGTAAAAAGTTAGTCTGGAGCCCTGACTGTAATTAGTTGTGAAACATTCCTCCTTTTGTTGTCTTCATCATTACACAACTTTTCCAGCATTTTGTTACCCCCGAAACATGTTGCCGGTATCAAATTCAAAATCAACATATTTCCATGAAATAGTCAAATTTGTCATTTTCAACATTTCATATGTTGTCTGTGTCCTTTTTGCAACTAAATATGAGTTTAAGAGATTTGCAGATTATTACATTCTGTTTTTATTCACATTTTACACAATGTGCCAACTTTTTCTGATTTGGGGTTGTACTTTGTAGGCAAGCATTAGAGACTTGAATTTGATGCGGGCAGCCATAGGTACTAAAATAAGAGAGTCCACCCAGTTTGCCACCCATTACCATAAGGACTTCCTACTGGAATGGTCAATATTCACATTAAAAAGTTGGACTGAAACCCAACTGGTATACTCCGAGATGAGTACGTTGAGGAAATTGATCATGTTAGGCACATTCCCACACATATAGTAGTTTGTGATTAGTGGCTTATAGTCCAGGCAATCTGTGAGAAAAAATCACCCAACCCAAAACTAATTGCAACAGAAATGATTTTTGTTGTATTCAGTTCATGAAACCTTCCCATATCACATACCAAAAGTCCATGAAAATCCAAGTGGTGGAACATTGTCAAAATTGGAATTATTTGTGCATAGGTCAATGGTGAAAAGCTGCACCTGTGGCAGTTTTATTGAACTTTCATAGTACAGGGGATATGTGAAAATTAGGTCAAATTCTTTCATATAAGCATGAAACTTGGTGAACTTGCACAGTTTGGAGCCCTGAACATTTTCAGATATGAAACCATTATCAAAAAACCCTAATGATCGCCGTGGCAACTATTAAATGTTCCATTATAACTGAATTACGCCTATATTCTTCATTATATCTCCTGAACCAAACATGGCATCTCAGAACAAGTGATGCCTACAGGGATGAGCAGTATTTATTGTACATGTATTCCATATGTCAAATACAAAATATATTGTATATTCATCATTTGTATTTGACTGGCTTGAATAAAATGACTTCGTATTTTGTATCAAAATACTTTATAGGTATGTATTTTTGTAGTTTAAAATATTGACAAATATTTTTGCTGAAACCAATACTTTTGGTGATGTGATGACATCATAAAAGTGCAAAACAATGAATGTAGCCTCTGACTGGTGCTGACTTAGAAATTTGCCCACACTTGTGATAATATTGAGATTCAGGAAGATGATCCAGTGCAAGTTGAGTAACTTTAGGCGGGTCAATATAGGGTTCAACGTCGAAAAAATTGATACATTTTATTGATTCTGGTACTGTTAGACATGCTAAATAACATACTAAAAATCTAGTAAAATCTGATCTTGAGAAATGGGTCATTTTGGGGCAGAAAGGGGTCATTTGGGGGCAGCCGTGGCCTACTGGTTAGCACTTCGGCCCTGTAACCGGAGGGTTGCCGGTTCGAACCCCGACCAGTAGGCACGGCTGAAGTGCCCTTGAGCAAGGCACCTAACCCCTCACTGCTCCCGAGCGCCGCTGTTGATGCACGCATTGGGATAAATGCAGAGACCAAATTTCCCTCATGGGATCAAAAGAGTATATATACTGACTTTTCAAGATGGCCACCAAAATGGCTGCCAAGAGGTTAGAATGGCTATGGGCCCTATCATGACAGTCAACAGCACAGCGCAAAGCGTATAATCATCACGATGCAACACGTATTTCTATTATATAGTTTTTCGTCATGCCCGTCTCTTTTATTGAGCAACGCACCAAGGGGTGTGGCAATTAACGACCTAAGGACGGGTCTAGCGCATTATCTAAAAATCGCTATCTTACACTACCTAAAACGCATTACGCCACTGACCAAGAAATACCTGGTCAGAAATCCATGGCGAGTTGTTTATATGTTATTTTAAGAGTGCATTATCAACAGTGATGGGCGGGTGCACAACTACACCCTGCTTTTCTCGTCCACAGGAACGTGCACCAGCGCACATCCATAAAAACATTATAAATTACACGATTACAATGGGGAACATAATTATAATAAAGATATCAGGAAATACGTCTCACAATGAGTAGTTATTCACCATCATTTGCAAATTGTTAATTACGATTAAAAGTGAATAGGCGAGAGGCACATATGGAGCACAGCTGAAGACGCACTGTCACGAGATGTAAGCAACTCCTCTGCAGGATAAATGTCCTTAGGTTTCTTATTTAGTCATTTAAACACTATTGGGGTAAGTGTTGCCTTTTTCAGGCTATTTTGTCAATGGTAATCTATTGTCAGTCACTAGTGAAAGTTATTAACTGTGTATAACTGTTTTGTCGTTGACTATGACACCACGGAGAAGTAAGTTTCACTTTGCCAATGAGTTCAAATAATACACGAGTGCAGATGCGTTTATAGGCTATACTCTGCTTGGTTTTAGTAAAGCATGGTTTAGTGGAATACCTGTTCCATACGGTCTCGGGTGCAAGTCAACTGCGCCGCTGACTATCAAAATACCGATGCGCTTTTTGAAGTCGCACTACTTGCTGTTAAAGAGAATGACAGTATCACTCTCATTGGTTTAAAGGATGTTACGCCCAAAACACACCCATGACTAATTAAGAAACATATAGATCCACCATTTTGCGCCAGGTGCCGGACTTTTGAAAACAAAACCACCCCCAATGTGGACTGGACCCCTAACCCCTAAGCTATTTGATAGTGACCATGCGTATTAGACAAATATAGCCCTATATCTCAATTACTATTCAGCCCACAGGGGTGAATCTGAGGACAAATGGTGGTCAAATGAAATAATAATATGATTTTAAATGTTAACATTGAACATTTTAGAATGCTCTACCTTTTTCAGCGATATATTAAAATCAATGTGTTTTAATACAGAGTAAATGCAAAACAGGAATATGTACCATGTCCAAGGCATGGAGGAAGATAATACTTAACTGGTATTATATCTCATCTAGAGGGCATATGCTTTTAGAAAATTAATCTGTTTTCCCTGGACACTATAGGCCAAA
The DNA here is from genome assembly GCF_018492685.1 of Alosa sapidissima. Taxonomy (NCBI): domain Eukaryota; kingdom Metazoa; phylum Chordata; class Actinopteri; order Clupeiformes; family Clupeidae; genus Alosa; species Alosa sapidissima. The sequence continues at coordinate 4,464,669 of NC_055980.1, forward strand.
ATGTATCCACTTTACACTAGATTCGCCTTTGCAGAATAGAGGGCAATGTATTGTGCATGGCATGGAGAAAGATGGGAAATGTCTTGAATTGTGTAATGTCTCATCTAGAGGGTATATGCTTTCAGAAAATATATAGTTTAGGGTGTTTCATTTGTTTTCCCTTGACTGTACATGCCAAAATGTATCCACTGTACACTAGATTCGCCAATGCAGAATAGAGGGCAATGTGTTGTGCATTGCATGGAGGAAGATGGGACATGTCCTAATTGGTGTCACATCACTTCTAGAGGTTATATGCTTTCAGAAAATATATAGTTTAGGGTATTTAATCTGTTTTCCATAGACAGTATAGGCTAAAATGTGTCCGCTTTACACTAGATTTGCCTATACAGAATAGAGGGCAATGTATTGTGCATTGCATTGAGGAAGATGGGACATGTCCAAATTGGTGTAACATCACTTATAGAGGTTATATGCTTTTAGAAAATATATAGTTTATGATGTTTAATTTGTTTCTCTTAATAGTGCAGGCCAAAATGTATCAGCTGTTCACTTGATTCGCCTATACAGAATAGAGGAGTATGTATTATGCATGGTATGGAGGAAGATGGGACATAAGTTGATTAATGCTATATTTCATGTACAGGGCATATGCTTTTAGAATATGTATAGTTTTGGCTGTTCTATGATTTTGGTAAAACCATGACCCATGCATAGGCATGCATTTTAATTATTAATCTTAAACTATATTTATTAGTATAGCATGCACCTTTTGCCAGACGTCACAACAATAGTCACCTCTTTGGAGGCTAGTTGCAGTTATCTGCACCTTTCTGTCGAATTTGGACATTATCATGTCCAGCTTTAACTTTACAATTTTCCTTCATTCATTCACTTACATAAACATGCTGTGCTGTCTGATTACTGTTTTAGCCAAAATTGTAAAGAGGCATCATACAGGCCCCTCTGATTGGACAGACAGTCAACCCCGGGGCAAGAGGTCAATTACTATAAGTCTTGGAAAATGATGGACTGATACTTGTAATATACTGTATATGATTCAGTGACCTCTAAATCAGACCACCAAAAACACTTTCCTAGGCTTAATAATGCTTTTAAGTTAAAACTATGTGTTTGTACAACTTTAACATTGTGGAACACTTACATGCAAAAACACACTGGCTCTATTTAAAGACTCAACAACCATTTCCATTGATTCAAAGGGCCAAAATGTAAAAATAGACACCAGTTAGCAACAAACCAGTCTGAAATAAGCCTGAGAAATGTACTAACTCTTTGAAAATAAAAGAATGTTCCTCAACAATGCAATATTCTAAAATTCCATGTTAAGTTAGATGGTGATGATATATTCTTTAGAATGCTTATTCTACAACATTCTAATTACAGTTTTGTCAGTATTTGCTGAAGGATAATGCATAAGGATACAAGGATACAAGGAAGTTTATTGTCACATGCATATAGTTACTGGAAGTAAGAAATGCAGTGAAATTATGTCTGGTGTCAGCCTATTTGTGCATTAATGGGGGGGGGTAAAAAGTGCAGTAGAAGAGGGGTTTAGTAGATTAAGTGGCAAGGGCTGCATAAAAAAGGTGGGGGAGGATTGGGATTGGGTGGGGGGCACCAACAAGGAGCACCCAAGAGCACTAACATAAAACAACCCTCATTTTAACATATTTCCACCAACTGGATTTTCATGGACTTTTACTATGGTGTTTAGATCATCAATTGAAATATAAAAATGTGAAAATAAATTCTGTTGCAATTAGTTTTGGGTCAGACCTCACTTTGCCTGGACTATTAGCTGAGCGTGACATGATCATTCCCTAGGCTGCAGTAGTCTTGTTTTATAGTTTTGTTCCCGAGCACCTGAATCTATATTGAATATGTGGAATAAGGATGCTCACCTTGCTTAGCTCATGAGCGCTACCATCTGGCATGAGACTGAACTGTGAGAGCATGAGGGAGTCTGTGACCACAGCCAGCACTGCCTTCCGCTCCACATACACCAGCTTCTGCACGGCGCCCTCTACTGTCAGCACACACACACTGCGTCCCCGTTCATCAACACTGTAAACGCATCCTTCAGAGACAAAAACACATACACACAAGGCATATGGTTAGATAAAAAACACACACACACACACACTGCTTACAATCCATGAAAGGTCAACAAAACAGCCAATAGCGGGTCACACTTACCATCAGCTGTGCTGCAGTATAGTTGAAGTGTGTCCTGTCGTGTAGATCCTCTTCCTGCCTTCTTCCAGTTAAACATGTCTAGAGCATTCTCATCACCACTGACTGCTGCACGGGCCAGAAGAGCCACATCTCTACACACACACACACACACACACACATGCTGGTGGTGACTATTTGGAATCCTGCTGAAGGTTGTGTACTAAACGCATACATCTAGATGGGTGTCGGGGAACTCACTCTGTGGGTGCAGTGGGTCTGTAGATGCAGCAGGTGAGAGGCTTGCCATAGTCCTGCTTTACAATATGCGTACCCTGAAATCTGCCTCTGGCATCTACCTTCCATAGAGCCAGCACACCAGCCTACATACAAACATATGCATATGCACACACACACACACACACACACACACACACACACACACACACACACAGAGAGACACACAAGAATGACATGTAGAAATAATTTAAAAAGCCAAACGAGACTTGTGTTACGATAGTCTTTTGGTACTGGCTGTTTGAAAGAGCTGCACCTGCAGTGAATCAAAAGCTTCCCTTGCATACCTAATGTCTGTTTTGTTAGTCTATACAAAGAAGTTAGACAGGTAACTGGCTCCAATGTCTGACATTGCTGATTGCTTCCTATTACCATTCACCGACACCTTAACTGTATTTACAAAAACAGTTTACTTGGAAAACTGAAAAATAGCATCCATCCAACTCACAGTGAATTGCCCCTCTATCCTTTATAAAGGAGACTGTGTCACTTTGAGAAAATGTGTTCAGTTAACATCACTGAATCTTAAAAGTTTTGCCCACTCCCTGTTTACAAATTTCCACAGCACTGAGGTCCCACTAATAGGTGCACTACTAATAGCAAAGGGCAAAAAGAGGCAATGAGTGAGTGAGTGAATGAGTGAGTGAGTGAATGTGTGTGTGTGTGTGTGTGTGTGTGTGTGTGTGTGTGTGTGTGTGTGTGTGTGTGTGTGTGTGTGTGTGTGTGTGTGTGTAGTGTACTGACCTGATCACCCGTGACCAGTCTTCCTCCACTGTGGCTCCACTCCAAGAGTGTGATGCAGGCAGTGTGTGTGTTGCTGGACAGAGGAGTGGTTTCACCTGTGGGGTGTGCCAGCAGCACCACCTCTCCGCTCTCCCATCCCACACACAGCACAGGCTTGCTGGGATGCCAGCTCAACACGGAGGGGCTGCAGCTTCGCTCAATTCTACACAGTTCGACATGATCACCCTACACACACACACACACACACACGCGCACACACACACACACACACACACACACACACACACACACACACACACACAGAGAGAGACAGAGAGAGAGATTAGTAAAACTGTCAATAACCTCATCAGGATTCCCACTCTAAGTTAAATGTTAAATTCCATGACTTTTCCCTGACAAAAAAAATATTACCATGACCTACTATATAATGAAGGGTACAATATACAGACCAAAGATTTCAGAACAGTACCATATTTTTTTAGAGCGGGAGATGAATAAATGGGCATTAAATAAACAAAGTTGGGCTAACCACAACTATTCAAGCAAGCAGTAAAGCTAATAATCAGATATACACCAATTATGAGTGGAAATGTATTTGTATTTATGTATTTTGGCAAGTACATTTTAAACTGCTACAAGAAAATTCCCTGATATTTCATTATTTTGCCCCCAAATCTTAAAAATCCCTGACTTTCCATAGGCCTATCTAGAATAGACTTTCCAAGATTCCATGACCCGTGGGAACCCTGCCACATAAAGATTTCAAGGGTGTGTGGCCTTTATCATCAGCCACTGTGGCCAATTTGGGCATATATTCTACTTACATGCTGATGGTAGAGGCTGACGCTGCCTCCGGTGACAGGACTGATGGATCCTACCGCAAGCACAGGTTGGGTGGAGTGCCAAGCGATGAGGAAAGGTGTTCCACTGTTCTCCGGAGCCTCGATCCGGTGGTCAAAATATACCGCCATCTCTACAAGAGATATTAATAAGGAGATGTAAACGACTCCTCATCTATATCATTATTACTGTCGAGTAAACGTAGCATTTTAATTGATTCGTACTGTCACAAATGACGCTAGATGGATTCCTTAGTTTAGGAGAGCAGCCAAATCATAGCCATCTAACAGCAACCAAGAAACGTTATTCAATGTATTACAACTATCAAGTGACTACGTTATCAAGTACATGAAGCCTAGTTACCACAGACAGCAAGCACATCAACAGGTCAATTTGACGGTGAGTAGAATGTAACGTTAACTGTCATGCTTTGCCTTTTTAGTTAATAGAAAATTAATGTTAACGTTTGACAGAACTAGTGTAACTTATTGACTAATGTTAGAAGCTTTATTGGCAAACTATTGGGTGGATACTGAAATGTGCTAACCCCATTTTAATGCAATATCTTTTGGTGGAATGGAATTCTTTACAGCAAAGGTCAAATCCATCTTAACATCTGATAGATCTAGAAGTTTGACGTACCAAAAAACCCATATGCAGATGGACCGCTAACGTTAAGTGTTGAGAGCAGTCGTGTTCTCGCTTGCTGAGTTCAACTCGCCCAACAAATTGAACTTGTTAGTTAAGTAAAAATAAAATATATCATATCTACCCAGCTAATTAGCTAAAGTGACGCTAGAAGTGTTAGCTAGCCAGTAATTAAGAATGCTCGCATGCAGCACTCATATTCAGCTAGTTAGCAAGAAGGTAACGTTAGCATCGCAAGCTAGCTAATCCATCAGTCTGTAAGGCCTGGTCAAATATGTACTGCTCGTGTGCCGAACAAGTACATTCGATTACTCATATAGTGGAAATTCAACATACCTGAAAAAACTTTGGAGTTGTTCCTTGGATAAAACAGTCGGAAGTGTAGCCTGCATAGAAAATGTAGCTTGTTAGCCAACAATGTTTAGGTTTTCACAGGGCTGTAGGTGAAGCGTCGTTTTCAGTAACCCAGACAACCGATTCTTCGAGGCTCTCATGAAGGGCGGAAACACGAGTGCTTCCGAATATGATCCGAATTGCTTTTCGTTCACACTGGCCTGATAAACATCTTTAGATTAAATTTGGCCTTTGCAGGACACACATTCAGGTTAATCCACCTGTTGCATCATTTATACCCGTTTACAGAGGATGAGACACAATAATCTTGTTAGACGCCCATTTGTCAAAACAATAGGCCTACACTTTAAAGGCTATAACAGAGGAAGTCATTCATATGCCCATATTTTTTTTCCCATACAGTGTTCATAAACCTGAGACCACAGCGATAGGCGTATGCTCACTAGGCGTAAGCTCACATCGATGTTGACTGAGCAACATAATAGACTTGTAGTCTATTAGGGTACTTTCTAACAACCACTTTGTTACTATCTAAAACTATGCCATTGGTGCATTTAAAAATAGCCCTCTAGCCAATTTCATAAACCTGTATGCATTTGCATTGAGAACCACTGATCTAGGTCATCATCAGTAATGTACAACAGATACAGTAAGTAAACAACGTCCTGCTTTATATGAGCTACCATAAACAATGTCTGATCTGTGTTCTCTTGATGACTGCCCTGTTGTGTAGTATGGAGACCACTATAATAAAAACATAATTGTAGAAGGAAAACAAAGAGCAATGTTTCTTATTAAAAAAAAGTCATATTTATTTATTTTCATTCATACCTGAATACATTTCATGATATGGACATATCCTTAGCATGAGCAAGAAGAGTTTTCCCACAAAGTCCCTATAAAGCAAGCCATTATGTTATGTTATATCTGAATCCAAGTCAATACTCTGTTGATAATTATTTGTGTGTTTCTGGGTTGAGTTCTTTCTTCAAGCTCCTCTCCTGTAGAACCAGGCACTGTACTGCCAAGTTCCGACAATCAGCATCTACGTCCGTCTCTGCCACATCTACAATGCACACACACACACACACGACATGATCACATTGATACTAGACATACATACACATAAGTACAGCATTTCTAAGTTGCTACTGTGTTTTCTTGTACAAACCTGCTAGCCAAGCTCTTGTGTCTATTAGGTCTTCACTCAGTTCTTGTAGGAGACTCTGACTCGGCATAGCCAAGAACACAGCGCACACACACATCAACACACCACGCCTCACAGACCTCAGAAAGACAAAGACACAAATAGCATTAGCCAAACGAAACATTTTCATTTTCATCACCAGGCATGTGTGCTAACTACTCACTGGTCAAAGTGGAAACGTAATGCCCACACAAAGTCCAGCAGGGCCTTTCCCATCTGAGTGGCCACCTACACACCAAACCAAAAAGAGAATTGTTCTACCACTTTGGGTAAGGAAGTTGAGCTTGTTGTGTATGATTTAAGAGTGTCTGTGTGTGCGTGCAGGTGTGTACACACCGGTGCATGAATGGCTAGATGCATAAGCAGTCCCAGAGTGCTAAGCAGCTGTGCAAGCACCAAGTGGTCACTCCCCATCAGGTCAAAGGTTACCTGTGGCCTGTAAACGCAATTATTAAATAGTGTTATTGACCAGTTGAAATGCCTCACCAAAGCATATTAAACATAAGAGTGAAGACAACTTACTATTATTAGCCATGTGTGTCCTGTCTGTAAATAATATGTACATTTTCTGTATGTTGTTTACAGTCCACATTATCTATACTGTATTGTATATTGCTTAAACGTTATGTCTATATTGTCTATATTATGTTGTATGTTATATAGATACATCTTTACTATGCTGGGTTCCATTTCCCAGAAGCATAGTTAGCGTCACTGCCAAATGTGAGTCGACCATATTTGAGTCACACGTAAACGATACAGAAATACGGTGTTGATGTGCGGTCGTATTTCGGTCACAAAATCTGCTCCAAAAATAAGTCCATCATGTCTGAATGACTACCGCCCAGTAGCCCTGATGTCTACAGTGATGAAGTGTTTTGAGAAGCTTGTGAAAAACATTATCTGCTCATCCCTCCCTGCCTCCTTCGACCCCCTCCAATTTGCTTACAGAGCCAACAGGTCTACAGAGGATGCCATCTCAAACCTCATGCACACCACCTTAACTCACCTGGAGGAGGGGAATGGGAATTATGTGAGGATGCTGTTCATTGACTTTAGTTCAGCATTCAACACGATAGTACCTCTCACCTTGGTCACAAAGATGAAAGCCTTAGGACTGAACACCACCCTGTGTCACTGGATATTTGACTTTCTCACCAACCGTTCTCAAGTGGTTAAAGTGTGGGGTTTTACATCTGACACATTAACCATCAGCACTGGCGCTCCCCAAGGCTGTGTTTTGATACCACTGCTGTACAACATCTACACACATGACTGCAAAGCCAACAGTAGTCATACCTCCATCATCAAGTTTGCAGATGACACAGTGATCTTGAGCCTGATTAGTAACAACAATGAACAGCTCTACTTGGATCAGGTTGATGAGGTGGCACAGTGGTGTCAATCTAACAGCTTGACACTGAATGTCAATAAAACCAAGGAAATGGTAGTGGATTACAGAAGGCAGCAGCAGAACTACAGTTACACCTCACTAATGATCAGCGGGCAACCTGTAGAGAGAGTCACAAGTTTTAAATACCTTGGTGTCCACATTACTGAAGACTTAACATGGACTGTTAACACTCAATATGTTCTGAAGAAGTCCAGACAACGACTCTACTTCCTTCGTCAGCTAAGGAAATTCAAAGTTTCTACATTCATCATGAAGGCCTTCTACACTTCAGCAGTTGAGAGTGTTCTAACTGGTAGCATCATCACCTGGTATGGGAACTCCACAGTTAGAGATTGTAGTACTCTGCAGAGAGTAGTGCGCTCAGCTGAACGTACTATAAGAACTCAACTCCCTGCTCTACAAGATATCTATTCCAGAAGAGTACTCCTAAGAGCCCAAAAGATTCTGAAGGACTCTTCTCATCCTAACAATGGATTATTCCTACCGCTGAAATCAAGAAGACGCCTATGTAGTCACAAAGCCAGAACTGAGAGACTCAGGAGAAGTTTTTATCCCCAGGCCATCCGAACTCTGAACTCACACTATACTGACTTTGCACACATTCACTCCTCAGCACTCTCAAACATTTCCCAACTCTGAACTCACACTATACTGACTTTGCACTCATTCACTCCTCAGCACTCATGACCCCCCCCCCCCCCCCCCCACACACACACACACACACACACCTACATGACTTTTAGCACTTTTACATCCCTCTCCCTATGCTACAGACCTTTTATTTATTTATTTTCTTATTTCATCACACGTCAAAACACACACACACATCTGACTTTCTCCAACTTTTGCACATCTCCATAGAACTTTTTATTTATTATTTTTGATTTCTCCTCCATCTATCTACCCATGTCCTTGATTGCCTAGCCTTTCTGCCCCACCCCCATCCCCAACACACACACACAAAACACACACACACTTACATCATCTCTGTCTTCACCTCACATACATACAGCACACTGCTTGCTACAGTAAGCCTCCTCGACATACTTGCTGCACACTGCCCCCCCCTCCCTACATACACAGCACATTGTCTTCAGGATCTTCTCCAACACACATACTTACAGCACACTGCCCCCACCTACCCACACACACACTACACACACACACAGTCACTGCTCCACTCCACTCCACATATTGCACACTGCCCTCTCCCCACATACACAGCACACTATCCCAGCTCTCGTCATCCCCCCAACACACACACCAAGACCCCTGGCAGTTGGGTTAGCCCCTTGAGCCGTGGATCTGCCCAAGGTTTCTTGCTCTTGGGTGCTCCTTGTTGGTGCCCCCCCCAATCCCAATCCTCCCCCACCTTTCTTATGCAGCCCTTGCCACTTAATCTACTAAACCCCTCTTCTACTGCACTTTTTCCCCATAAATGCACAAATAGGCTGACACCAGACATAATTTCACTGCATTTCTTACATCCAGTAACTATATGCATGTGACAATAAACTATCTTGTATATCTTGTATTAAAAATGTGATTTGTGACACTATGAAGCTTAGGTGTTTGTGCATCTGCAACTCAAATCTACGGACTCACATTTGGCAGTGACTCTACCTAGGTAGTTCCCATCATAGTTAGCAACTATGCTTTTGGGATACGGGCCCCTGTTTGAGAGACATCAACGTCTGGAGATCAATTACTTGTTTGTGTCAACATGCTTGGCAATAAAGCAATGATTCTGATACAGAAGATGAAAGTCCCCTATACATCCACATATAAATTAAAAAGGTCTCACTGCCAGTCACACACACCGGTCATAGCTCTTGAGCAGTGGAAAGAAGAAGTAGCCAGCAACAGGAGCATAGAGGTTTGGGGTCGCTTTAGGTGGTGGTTGAGATGGGCCCTGTAGAAAACACAAAAAGGATCAGTGACAAAACACAATAAGCACATACAGAGAGAAAGAGAAACACAGACAACACAGACAGACACACACACACACACACACACACACACACTTACCTTACAGAATCGTCTGGTTTTACTTTTGATGCGCTCCTCCACCACCTGCCTCCAGTGCTTCAGGTCATTACTGGGCTCCAGTGGAGTCACCAGAGAGACAGCAGAAGTGGCCACACTCTTGCTAGAGACTGGCCGAGACAACTCCTGGGCAGCCAGAGCAATCACCTGTTAAAAGAAACAAGTTCATTTCATTTCATTCTGTCAAAAAGGGATTTCTGCTTTTTCATTTATAAACATTTACCTATTGAGTTGAACATTTGATCTACCACATAGTCCACATAACCACAATTGTATTGACCTTTGTTATGAACATCAATACACTTATACATGTTCACATGACTTGTACATGTTGACAAGTCTTGATCTCCATGTAGACAAAATATAAAATACTAATGTATAACTGTAGACTCAGACTGCCTATTAGTGGTGCTATCTGACCTCTAGCATATCCAGGCGTTGGCGCAGGTTGTAGTTGAGTGAGTAGAACTCTGTGGTTAGGTACTCTGACACCTAGAGACACAGAGGGAAAGAGAGGTCCAACCGATATGCCCAGCAGGAGATGTGTGCATGGAGACGTAGCATGTGTTATGGAAGCTAACTTACAGGTATAGGGTCAGTAACAGCGAGAGCCACCATGGCTCTCTGGCGATGAAAGAGGAAGTTGGGGTTGCTGTACTTGTCTTCCATGTGCAACAGCACCTTACTGAACTCCACACTGACCTACAGGAACGACAAACATTATATTCTACTGTCATAACTCAACCACAATCAAAGAATTGTTATTGCTTTTGGTCGTCCACTTATTCATTTGTTCTCATTATACACTTATTAATATTGTATTCTCATATATGAGTTGTCTTTTGATCTGACCTCTTTTGTGGTGCTTATGTGCCTTCTCACAAGGCCATCTGCGGCCTGTAAGCACGCACTCACACGCTCGGGGTCCTCAGAGGTCAGCAAACCTGCAAACAAATCCACACACATCCAGTTCAATCATATGATACAACAGTGACGCATATCTGAGACAATGATACAAAACTAACTTGCTGTCAAATTAAGCACATAATGGCTAAAGTAATCATTAAGTGAACTCACCGTCCAGGCAGTCGCGAAGATAGCGGGGTGGAGAACACTTCTGCTGCACCTCATCAGCTGACATGTCATAAGGGGTCAGCTCATCATCGCTGAAAAAGAGAACATTGTTTCTCTAATTATTATGAAAACTTCAATCATTTTACAAAGAAGACTGTTCTTCAGTTTGTTGCCGACACAGAAGGGAGAGAGAGAACGAATGAGATGAAAACAAACCAAGCAGTACAGACGAAACTGAAAGACCCTGGAACTGGTTTATTTTATGTATCGCCACCCTTATAGTAACTGCCAATCCAGAGTATAGAGCTGTACAAACACAGTGACTTACCTATCCAGATCTGAGTCTGGCTGTGCTGCAGCATTAGAGGGGTGTGGAGGTGACGAACTCCTCATATCCACTCCTGGCTCAGGACTACTCCTCACATCTATCTCTGGCTCAGGACTGCAAAAACATGAAAGTGACAACCAGTGTTACACAATAAAACCAAGAATTTAACCCAATTCTTTATGGTGTTGTTTAACCCAATTCTATTCTAGCGTGTTACAAATAATATGATTTCAGATAGCAACATGTGGCTAGCAGTAGTTTCCTGCAGATTCTCCATGAACAAGAGGTGTTTTGTGGAGTTCAGGCAAAAGTTATAGTGTGGTGTTAATGCATGCACTTTCTGCAGGTGATCTGCAATCTTATACATATGAAATGTGTTTATTGAGTCTACCTGGGTTCTGGTTTAATTTCTGCTGGCTTCATTATTTCCAGAAGGTCTCTGGTCTCATCGTCATGCTCATACTGTTATCCACAGACATACAAAAACATTTCAGAATCTTCATCACACATTTAGACACACTGTACATTCTAAATACCCAAAGACCTAAATGTCTCTGGTACCTAAAAGAGGTTAAGTAAAGGCAATCTCCACATATAATCTGCTAGGCTCAACCAGTCTAAGTAGGACTATTTCATCAATTAATGGGAAGCAAAACAGACTTATGATTACTGGTATTATTGTCACCACTTATCAATTAACAACTACACAGAGACAGCATTGGCTGATATTAGTAGCACACCATCTGGCTAATTCATTTCCCAATGTGTGACCATTTCAGATGACCGGTGTATGTCTGTACTTATGCGGGTCACCTGAAAGGAGAGGCGTGCGGTGGCTGTGTCCATGTGTTGACTGATTGACTCTCCCACCACCATTCCGATCCTGCGCACACGCAGCACAGTGCTGTCCAAATGGCACTGCATACCACTCAACATGCACTGCCGAAGCACTGAACACAGACAAAGACATATACACTTAAACTTATACTACTACTGCATATCATGTGTTTGTGTGTGTGGGTGTGTGTGCGTGTACATCTTTGCGTGTGAGTGTTTGTTACCCTCTTGTTGCTGCTCTATCTCCGGAGGTCTCAGCAGACTCAAAGACAGCAGCAGAGCTTTGCTGACATACAGCTGCTGCTCGACTGTGGTGTGCTTGACCGCACTGCTGTTACTCCACGCCTGACACAGCGCCCGCAGCGCCTGCACACAAGCACATCCTCGCACGGTTAGATTGTGCACGACGTGGGAATAATATTGAACCATACAGATATGCACTCACGTGAACCCAATACCTGTGCAAGAAGAGGTCGACGCTCATCATCCTGAGCTAGATAACCTAGCAAAGTCCTCAACACACAATCCTGGAAGAACAGAATGGAATGGAGACAGATTTGAGAATTCTATCAAATGCAGTCCACAAGTGACACTGAGTACATTTACATGGACATTCATATTCCGAGTATTGACCTTATTCAGAATAAGACAATATTGCGAATATGGTGTCTATATGAGTAGTTAATAGAATATTCCGGTCATATTCCTGTTTACATGCCACGCAGCATATTCTGATTAATAACGACTTTATCAAAGTTTTAAACGTTCCTTCACTGAATGTTTCCATAGTAACCTTATCACTTAGGCTATACTGCCACTTATGTGGCTACTACTAGCGGAATTTGGTCTCTGCATTTGTCCCATCCGTGAATTAGTGAACACACAGAGCACACAGTGAACACACAGTGAAGTGAAGCACACACTAACCCGGAGCAGTGAGCTGCCTTGCTACAGCGGCGCTCGGGGAGTAGTGAGGGGTTAGGTGCCTTGCTCAAGGGCACTTCAGCTGTTCCCATTGGTCGGGGATCGAACCGGCAACCCTTCGGTTCCAAGCCCGAAGCCCTAACCAGTAGGCCACGACTGCACCCTGATCCACATACCTTACTTTGATTATGCTTATTCAGAATATAATCTTATCCCAGTTAAGGAAATCAGAATATGCTGTTTACATGGCAGTGTCTTATTCTGAATACAATATTATTCCGGTTAAGGGAATCAGAATATGCTGTTTACATGGCAGTATCTTATTCTGAATACAATATTATTCCGGTTAAGGCAATCAGAATATGCTGTTTACATGGCAGTGTCTTATTCTGAATATGGTCTTAACCCGGTTAATATCAGAATATTAATGTCCATGTAAACGTACTCACTGAAACGGGCTGCTTGAGATCATTTATAAAGTGCATATTACTACCCACCTTGTGATGGTACTGCAGCAGCAGGAATTTGTGAGTGATAACAAACCGCGCCTTTGGATTCTTTAGCACTATGTTACCTATAATCCTGGACAGGGTTTCAGGGCTGTTGCAGATGACAACATTACAACTGTTATGCTTACACAGAGACAAAGACACACACACATACACACACACATACACACACACACACACACACACACACACACACACACACACAGACACAGACACAAGGACACACACACCCACCCATTGACTGCTTGCACAAGTCCTGTGACCACGGCTTCCATCCAGCGATCTGGAATATTCTCCAGCAGCTTGGCGCTCACTCGCCGCCACAGAGCATCAGAGAGTGTGTGAGCACTTAGACGGGGGGCCAGCGTCCGGAAGACCAATGCTGTTGACACACTCACACACACACATTTTTCTTGTGGATACAGCCCATCACAAAACTATGTGCAAGAGTTTAACTCCATTGAGACCAGATGGGAAATGAAATATATTTCTTGACATATGAATACAGACACATACACGCCACACAACAAAGAGGGGAAGAAGGGAGGGGGGGACTCACCTGTATGACCCTGTGCACATGCCTTTCCCAAAACCTGACCCACAAAACCCAAAGAGCAGTCCTGCCCACCTGTATAGACACAAACGCAAACACCTCAGTCTATGTTGAGTTGAAGAACCAATAGCAGACTACAGCATAACGTCTTAGATAATAATATTAAAGAATGCGCACTATGTGCAGAGCCATAGCTACCTCTCAGGGCCTTGCAGGTTTTCTCCAGTACACTGAGGATAGTGTTGGCCAGGTGGGTGCAATACTGCTGTGGCATGAATGCTGGGGGTGTTTTTGTTTGGAGTTTGTTGGCGGTGAGAGATGGGAGCCCCACCAGTCTGCCCAGCAGCACCTCTCTGACCTGTAGTGAGTCCGCCATGCCTCTACCCTCACATCGTGACCATAGCAGGACCTCTAGGCGCCCTGTGCTCAGAAACTGCTCCAGCACGTACACCAAATGCTCAAGACCTGCGCTGGGTCTGAAGCACACCATTATATTGCATTACTCTATCACTTTCAGAAAGGCACCAGTGTGAAACCTTGTCGGCCCATGTACACGAATAAAAGCAAACATGAACACAGTTCATGCCAACACATCAGACACAAGCGTTTCTTTTAGGGCTGTCAATCGATTAAAAAAATAATCTAATTAATTACATACTCTGTGATTAATTAATCTAAATTAATCGCATATATAATTTTTGCTGTGAAAGTATTTTAAATATTTAAATTCAAATGAATCATTGAATAATCAGCATTAGTGACATTAAAGTTCAAAGACTCTTTTATTATTATTTTCACTGTTCAAATAATTGCCATAATAATCTATGATATGACCTAATATGCTGAGGAAATAAATTCAAAAGTGCTTAGGGAAGAAGTTTTTTTTTCACATACAAGGCATTTCAGGCCACAGATATAATCTAGGGGACACAATGAAAATAAATTAACACTCCCCTCAATGTCAACACTTATTTCTTTGCATTGATGTGCGACTACAGAGTTGATGAACTCCGGTGATATGCAAATCCTTGCTGCAGACATTGCAGAGGACTTTATTTAAATGTTCCAATCAATGATCCAGGCAGCACGTTTTCTTCTCTCTCCTTCATTTTACAGTCTAATTTTTACTGACTAGAACGGCTCGGGGCCAAAGGTCATACGGAATCGATTAATCTGCACTAATTTTTTTAATCAGTTATTTTTTCTCAAATTAATTAATCAGTTATTTTAACAGCCCTAGTTTCTTTATTGTCAGCAATACACAAAACACTTACTCGCTTGAGGTAATGGCATCCAGAAGTGTCAGCAGAGCTTGATCAGGAGGACCACGAAGGAAAAAGTTATCCCACAGTTCAGTCCGTTGTGGCCCTGGCAATTTATGGAACCAGTCAGAATTAAGTCCATTCACCAAAGCCTGTAGTAAGGGTGTGTAGAAAACCCGGCAGAACTCTGCCCTGACACTGCAACTGTCATCTAGGTAGCCGAACAGTACTTGCAGTGCATCAAAGACCTTTCCTGCTTCCCGTGATAATGTCACAGTTCGTACGTACTGAGTGATCTCCAATCGGACCTCCGCCTCCATGCTTGTGACAACTGCAACAGTGAGAATTGAAATGGTAACGTTAGTGGGACTGACAAGCAAGCGACAGTTAAAGATGAGTTCCTCAGCCTCTCGAATTGACCACATCTTAACCACAAACAGCTTAACACCAAAGTCGTGAGTTGGCTTGCCTGAAACGGTAAATTAAATGGGTTTGCAAGCTATCTTAAATGACTGACATACACATGAGCTCAAGCCTCAAGGCACACAAACCTAGTGCACCACAGAAAGCTAGCTAGCGTTAGCTAACATGAGTTTTGTGCTGACCTGAATTCACTTCATGTATTTCCTCATATACTGGACCAACTGCATCTAGGGGATTCCATGTTATGTGAATAGTACGTTTTACATCCAAGCCCCTCATGAATCTAATCCATGTTCATTCAAGAGAACATCAACATGTAACGTTGTACGGACAGTGCGCCGCCATCACATGGTGTTCTAAAAACTGAAGCCGTTCTGAAACCGAAACCTATGAGAACAACAAATCCTAGGCAAAATATATAATCAAAACTACAATAATATTAATGAATAGACATTTGAATCAAATTGATTATCAAAGTCTCATTGATGAATTTAACACCATTTTATTTCATTTGTCTGATCCCGCTGTGTTGATATGCAGAGAAGTGAGCAGCAGGTGTTGCAAGTTTCCTTGTGGGACTGTTTTTGATGTGACTCCCCGCCCGCTCAAATCGTATTTTACTGTCTATGGAAACGATGAGCGGCTGCCAAAAAAGCCACTTTAAGTCCTCTACTTGCGCTTTCTTTTCTTTCTGTAAGTTTTATTATCAGGCTTTATTATTATTCAAATGTTTGTTCTTTACAGTTACATGTAAAAAATGTATATGTAAAAATACATGTAGGCCTACATGTGAAAATGAAATATGTAAAATAACAGAAGAGATAGGCTATTTAATATGAATAATAGGCCTACTACTATTTATTATTACTAATACTGAACATAATGACCACTCTCATGATTTGAATATTATTCATTTTGTCTTTTCAACCTTTGCAAGTTTGTTTTCTTGTAGATGGTGTGTACATTGGGAACACACTTCCAGTGTTTCAAAATAAAATTCTGTACTGTAGTCTGGTCCTAACTCTGAATCTTTCTTTCCCTCCCCCTCTCTTCCCTCCATCAGTTTTTTAGACTAATGGAGGTTTGATCCCTCGTTCCTGATCTACAGGGTCAAGTTACTTTTAGATTCCCCGCTTTTTCATCCCGTTTATTGATCCAATGAAAGCGATACTCCCACAGAGAGAAGAGAGAAGGTTATCCTGCTGTAATGTTGCATAGCAGCTGCAGTCAGAGCAAAAAGAAATCACACTGTTATGACGCGCACACACACACACACACACACACACACACACACATACACACTCTTACACAAGACTTGCTGAATATTTCATAGTGCCGTTGGCCAGGGACTGCTCTTTATAGAGAGCAAAAGACAGAATCATTCAGTTTTGGTCTTTGGGTTTGTCTTCATTTTTCAACCATGCACAGGCTCTACATTCCTTCCCTCTGGTGTCTACGTTCTTTCCCCCTATGCACAACAAAACTGTATGCAGATTGGGTTAACTCAGTTGCCCACTCAGATGTTTCCATACATGATTTTAAGGATTCAGCTCCCTCTGCTGGTTAAATACGGAGCAGCAAATACTACATACTTCTGCTTCATGCTGCATAGGAGTCTCGTCAATTAGCTCTTATCACAAAAACTGCCCAGCCTGACAGAACTAGATAGATAGATAGATAGATAGATATAGATATACTTTAAATTATCCCACAGGGAAATTCAGTTGTTTCAGCAGCCTTAAGAACATACAGCAAGCACACACACACACACACATAGTCCACATACATAAACAAGAAATTATATTCACCCACAGGACATAGCATATGATAGCTGTCAAGGTACCATACACATCCAAGTACCAAAGTGTAACTGCCTAATAATAACTAGGACTAAAAGAAAGTGATGTTTTTAAAATATGTTTAAAAATACAACAGTAAACCTTAGCTATTGAAGAGGCCGTCAATCCTGCAGCTGGGGCACCACTCTGCATGTTTGAACTCATCTGAGATGAACACACATGAGTCATGACTAAGGGTACATCCACACTAGTGAATCAAAATGACTGTAAATCACACTGATTTCAGACAGGTGCTCAAGTCATGTACAAACTGGGTTTCCACCTGATCATTCATCGTTCATACATTTTAAGGGCATTCTTGAAAATGCAAGTAGAGGAAATTAAAGTCTCGATGTTCTACGTGCTATGCGAATTAAAAAGAAAGACCATGCTGCTTAAAGCAAGAGTTTTGAACATGTGGGTTCAAAATTTAAAGGTAGCCTATACTATGCAGCTTGAGGTATTTTTGACAACTCTAGAGCTCCCCATAGAGTTGTGATATACAGTGCAACCGGAAAGTTTTCAGACCCTTTCAAGTTTTCCACATTTTCTTATTTTTCAGACTGATCCTAAAATGGATTCAATTCTCTCATCAATCTACACACAATACTTCAACACTCCACAAAAAAATAGGTGTTTGGAGTGTTCTTTGGATTCATCTCCTCAAAGTTTAAACCTACTCACCTCCAGCCATCATAGACCCATCTAATAGTAACTAAACGTCATTTCCTCCTCTAATATGTTTGCCTGTGTAGTAATACACAGCATCACTGCTATTCTGCGGCACTCAATTTTCTGATCATATGAATGTCCACATGTCCACATGATGTTGTTTCGTTGGTTTAAGAATACAGTTGCAACACAATGGTAATGATGAAAATAATGATAATAAAATGAGATGTATTAAGATGTATTGAGAAGCATTAAATGTATTAACTTAAAGCATATGCTGTGGTCCATTTGAACCTCCACCACCCACCCCTGAAACTGTAAATGTGAAAAGCATATTTTGGTCTGTCTCATGTCAACCATTAGTATCATTGAGCAATATTTAGACAGAGAAAGCATCAACCAGTTCACAACGGAGGAAAAGCCTGACTTGATCTGATATTCTTGTCAGAGTTCATGCCATTGGCATCTGATAGGGGTTCCTCCACAGGTCCTATAACACTGTAATAGTATACACCAGTTGGCCCCGACTTATCCTGGTCTACCAACACATTAGCAATAGCCAAGAAATCTGCTGCGAGTCAAAAAGTGCCACTGAGTCTACCATCACATGCAGCATCAATATGGTACTCTGGCTGTGCCAACCTGAACAAGACCCTTCAGTGCATCATTAAAACAGCAAAGAGAATCACTCACTCACTGCTTCTAACAATGGAAGGAATCCACCGGACCCACCTCCACACCCCCTACATGGACCCCCTCCTGTCAGTGCTCAGGCCCACTGCGCATCATCGTAATTAAGATGAATTCACGTTGGCAGTTCTCAGATATCAATGTTTTTTTCTCAGACCATTTTTTTTCTTGAGGGATTGACAGCTATTTATACCACTCTTCTTACATATAACTGTTAGTCATGGGGACCCTATTTATATGTTTTTTTTTTTTTTTTTTTGCATTGTGTTTACATTCAGATGTTACAACATGACTACAAGGTGAGTTAGAAGTAAAAAAAATACCTGCAACTTATTACATTTCTTTATTTATTGTTATTTATAGAAATAAGGCAATGGGGAAATGTGTTTATCCAATGATGTTACTTCCTGTCATTCGTGATTACATTACGTTGTGAAGCTACTTCTGGATGTGTTAGCTTCGTTATAATAATCAGCAATGCAATCAACAATTAGTAAGCATAAAAGTGGCACACAGAAGAGAAAAGAAAGACGAGAACTTGAGGAGACTGAATCCAAACGAATTAAATTATTATTTATTTATTTATTTTATTTAAACCTCAAATGTTGCTGCTGGTGTTGATGCTAGCAATGCACCAGGGCCCAGCACCGCTACGTACGCCACTGCTCTGCAGTAGATCTACTTCAGCTGGAAGTAGTCATGGTTAATTCTGACTATATAAGGCTCAGATAAAATAAAATGCTCAGACTTTTAGTCGACTGAAACTTGACTCAACTAAAAAGAGTATGAACGTGACTAAAACAAATAAAAACTAAAATGACAGCTTGACACAAATACTACACTAAAAAACTAAAATTAAATCAGCCCCGCTGAAAACAACACTACTCAGCACCCTTCTTCCTCCTCACGCTCCTCATCGGCATATCCCCCTGCTAATTAAGACACAGCAATGCAATTGCCACAAGCTATGATGAGTACCACCACAAGATAGATTATCTTCCGCCCACTGGAACCCCCCGGAAGGAGCTCTAAGGGGAACAGAGAAAGTGATTTATGAAATACAACAACACGAAAATACAAATGGTCTCATTTAGCAATCCTACTATTTGATATCTTTGAAAATCGACTTAACTGGAAAAATAAGCTAAGAAATAAATATGGGCAAGATGACCAAGGGATGCTACAAGACATCTCTACAGGACATAAAGTGGGCATCATTATCGTGGGCAAAATCCTGGCAGAAGAATTGAAAAAGTTGTGTTGACTTACCAATGTTTTGGAATTTACTGGGGCGAGAGGCGTCAGGCAGGCATACTTTCCAGGCTGGTCATAGATGAGTCTGCTTGTCTTCTCATCACGCCATGTAAGGTCCATAGCATTGGGTTCCCGATGGTACCAATAGAAGCTTGAATTAGTTGGACAGTCAGAACAGGTACACAGTAGAGCTGAGGCATCCTTAGTAATGACGGCTGTTCGTGGACGAGCTGCGAAAGACACCAAATCACACGTGTTAAGCCCGGCTGCGCCTTCTGGGAACCGGTTTGACTTTTTCATCTGGAGATTAACCATATCTTAACATTCTAAAACCAGTCCCCAACTTGACAAAAGCACCTCTGCATATTGCAAAATATACTGAGACACAAGCATATATTACATTACATTTGGTTGACGCATTTTTAGCCAAAGCGACTTACATATGTCAACTATATTATAAGGGATTACATTGTCCCTGGAGCAACTTGGGGTTAAGTGCCTTGCTCAAGGCCACAACGGTGGAAGCCGGGAATTGAACCGACAACTTTCAGGCTACTGCACGCTAGCCCGGTTCCTTAACCGCTACACTACCACCGCCCCCCATATAGGTTCATGCATTTAGGTGAGGTACCTCTGATAATTAATATTTGAGGATCTGAGGGCACATTTTCCTTTAAGGTTCCATGAGGTTTTATGAAAGTGCAGGGCTCTCAAGTTTTGAAGTTTGCAAGGAGTGAGACTTTGTTTCTCAGGGGGAGGGGGCGTGGCATTGGCACAGTGCCACGCCCCCTCCCTCCTGATCGAAGTACATGAAAGTCCTATGTCCAAAGATTAACAATCTTTGCTACGTCTGCTTGAACTACTCGTGGCACCACGCCCCCTCCCCCCGATCAACAGACCCACCCTCCCCATGTCCCATCGACCCAGCTTCATGAGAGAGCACAAATTCCAAACACACTCTTGAACAGTGGTGGTTCTGTCCGTGTGTGTGTGTGTGTGTGTGTGTGTGTGTGTGTGTTTATGAGTGATGTTGTGTGCTGTAAGTGTTTGTGGCAGATTTTGATGCCTTGATGACTGATACTGGGGGCTCCCATTTAAAGCACTGTGGTTCAATGTCAGCCATTTTCACAGTCATGAGGCCATCCTTAAAAATATTCTTGTTTGCAGTAACAGCCAAAAAAAAAAAAAAAAATGGGTCGGTAGGTAGGTCAATATTTTATTTTTTTTCAAGATTCAAAGTAAAAAAAAAAGTAAAATTTTGGTCATGGTGATCACGTAGGTATGAATTTAAACAAATGTGCATATTGTGACGTAACTGACTGGGTCCTCAACCGGTGCCTTCAGGCGCATCACTGCATACCTCAATCTGATGCAGGTTATGTAGACCAGCCTTTCTCAAACTTGTTTAACCTGAGGCCCAGTCATGGAAGACTTTGGGGTCATAGGGCTCATCTACACGTACCCAACCCCACTCCCTCCCAATCAAATTGTCATTATCATTATCACAATCATTATTATGCCTATATTGTTATACATGCACTTTCACTTAAATGTTTTGTGACATGCACATCAGAGGACTGCTTTACTAATGTAAGATATAATTAGTTTCATTGCTTTTGCATGATTGCATGATGCTTGCATAAGAAAAGAAATACTTCTCAAAACAGCAACAATTATATGGGTGCTATTGTTTTGGGATGTTTCCCTCATGCAAGCATCATACATTGGTAGGAAATGGAGAAAAAAAAACATGTTTTTTACTGTAATGAAGTTTAATTTGAATGCCTGAACGGATTCAGAAAACACAATACCAGCTTTTTTGGCGAGCAGATAGGCGTAAATCACTGATCTGTTGATCTTTAACAGATAGAAAGAAGGCTACAATAGCTTTTGGCCACGTTATATTCAAATTTGACTATACAATACTCAGTGCTATACAGTGTATTTTATATATGGCCATGTATGACTGGTGCGGTGTTGCATTCACATAGCCTACCTTAAGTTTCGTCTCCCTCGGTTTTCAACCTAACTTTCTTCTTGTCGTCCAGTGACTGACAAAGACTTGAGCAAATTGCCTATTCAATAAAATGATATAGGCTAATGGGGACCTAGCAATATATCGGTATGACCCTACTTATATGACTCTACATATGACACGATTTCTGTCCAGCAGTCCGAAATAGCTGTTTTATACGGAGCCCCTAAGGGGACATGAGCAAAAACAATCTAAAGTTTAGTTTCATGTGCTCACCTGAAACGTTCATGTGCTCAATTGAAAGTTTCAGGTGAGCACATGAAACTAAACTTTAGATCTTTTTGTTGTCCAACTTTCATGTGCGCACATAGAAGTCCGAGTCCCTGACCAAAACGGTCTCGAGTGCAAGACCGGACTCGAGTAGGCTAGGCCTACTACAGCCCTGACTACAATAATATCAATAGCCTACATTTAAAACAAATTATTGTTCAAAGTCTTATTGATGAATTTAACATCATTTTATTTCATTGTGTCTGATCCCGATGTGTTGATATGAAGTGAGCAGCAGGTGTTGCAGGTTGCCTGGGACTGTTTTTGATGTGACGCCCCGCCCGCTCAAATCGTATGAAACGATGGGCGGCTGCCAAAACTTTACCGATTGTCCCGTCTGCCGCTGGTACGACCGGAATACCGGCCACCACCATGGACACCATAACTGGGCACACGTCGTCTGACAGTAGGCCTAATGCTGGAGGAGGGGGAGGTTCCCCCGAAGAACACCACAGGGAGCTTTGAGGGGTCACGTTATATTGCAGTCTGTATGGGTGGGCATAGAAAGGGGCATCGCCACATTGATCTTGATGACAGCACTGCATACATTCTTGAGAGGGCAGCGACCAAACTGGTGCTTGAGATTGTGTTGGCTTCTGCGTCACGATCACGGCTTCTCCGCTGCCCAGGTCACAGGATTTTGAAGACAGTATTTGTGGCGCAGATGATGTTGGTCCAAACACTGGTCCTAGACAAGAATTAGCATTATGCATGACTCTACAGCCTACAAAGTCGGGGTGATTGATTTTTCCTGCAGGTTCATACAAGATAGGTTTAGTTCTAGCTCTCTAGTTTAGAATGAACTGCAATGCACTCCAGATGAAATTGATGCCGAAATATTCCATTGTACAACTAGGCCTATATTTAGGCCGACTTACTGTTGGAGTTAGGGTCCGTAAATAAATAAGACATTTAAAAGTCAGTGTCTAGTGTGCAAGCAGATGATCAAATTGTTTTGATAAAGTATCCTGGTATTGTTTTTTTTTTATCAAAGATCTTAGAGGGGAGCGCTTTAGAATATTTGCTTTTCATATTCTAATATTACAAATCAACATTCTGGCGCCACTGTTGCCATGACAACTGCATCTTCTGTATAAATTTAAGATGACACTAAAGGACACTTAAGGACATGGACTCAAAGACACTTCAACACAAAATGATCCTACATAAATATTTTGTTAAAATCTTCTAGAAGTATTAATTTATATATTTTATGAGAAAGTAGTGTCTGTATGCTGCTGCCCATGCCAACCTACTGAAAAAAGAGAGACCAGAGGCAGATGCAGTTTGCCGTTTTTGCCAAAAGTCTTGTAGACAGTTATTTGTGAGGAAATGTAGAGATGACGGTCCACAATATTCCTGTCAATTGTACTAATCTTAGCTTGGTGTTTGCTTCACATTTGTTTACAATGTAAACGACTGCAATAAACCGCTGAAATAGAGTATAAATAGGCAAGAAGTATTGCCAGCGCATATGCAAACAATTTAATGTGTCTCGTGTTGCGAATCCAACACATTTTGAGGACAGCTGACACTGTCATGTCCAGCTGTTCAAGGGAACAGTCCAGTGGTACACACAGCAGTGTTGGAGGACAAACCTTCTTTACTTTTGCTCAATACACTGCTGGTACACTGATGAAAGACTGGTACAGCAGAAAAAAACAATGCATCATGTATTTCAATTTGATTTATTTCTCTCTATTTTTATTTCGGATATCATCTTTACAGAATTTTACTTGAAAATCTATAATTCCCCAAACAATAAGTGTTACATCTACAATACTGATCTTAGCCTTTATACATGTGTCCTTCACAATGGTAATAAACTTCACTTTACAATTCAATGCTTCATTACAATGAGATTATGTGTTTATATTTGCTTATTAGCTGTTTTTGTTTTGTTTTTTGTTTGTTTGTGTATTTGGATGGCAGGTTGAGTTCTCCAGTAGTGAGCTCTGTACTTGCATCTTTGGAAGCTAAGGTGTGAGTCCACAAAAGAACAAGTTCATTTATTCGCATATTTACATCATATATTTATAACTGAACAGAATGTGGAGTGCGTGTGAGAGTGTGCACGCTCAGAGTGACTCAACATAAGATGGAAGTGGCACACACACACACACACTCCTGTCAGAGCAAGAAAGCTGAGTGAGGAACCAGGCTTTGAGCCTTTTGCGCACACTCTTTGGTTGCCATGGAAACAGACTTGTTGAAGATTTCATTTTTTTTTTCCTCTTAATTTTCTTCTTCATTAAAGTGCATCAGGTGTAACCCTGTGGTCCTCTGCAAGACCCCTAACCTTAAGCCACAATGGACACATCCTCCACAGCCCAACCAATCATGGGCTCAGGATTAAACCATTTAGGTGGGAGCAAGGGGTAGGCCCAATGAGTGCAGAAGTGCAAAACCAGTGATCTAAAGGGTGTCAGGACAAGAGCACTCTCACATGGGAGACTCCGTTTGAACAATAGCATTCCCAGACATGAACAAACAGGGGGTTAATTCCCTCATCATTATTCCTGTCTGCTTGATACAGACAAGGAAATAAGTTCCCTCAGAGCACGGAAAGCCAGGGCTTTTGAAACTGGCGGTTAGACTGACCAAGCCACATGGTTCAAAGAATAAATATCTACACATTATCAACAAGCATGTGATGTGTGGCATTCTGTGGAGAACACGCCACACAGGAATGCAGTCATCCCAGAGGAAGACAAAATTAACAAAACAAAACAAAAAACCTTTTCATTCCTTCTTACTTTTCTACAAAAATTACCTACAGTACAGTCAGCATTTAGAAAACAAACTTTACAGGCAGAAGTCAGTTTGAACCAAGGCCTTTGAGAGGTCAGCTTCAGAGAGAGCCAGGTGGTGGTGGGGTGGCAGGCTGAGAGACTGAGCGTGCAGAGCCTTTTGGTTGGGCTGGGCACTTTCCACAGGTGAGAGCAGATTCCTTCACAACTCCCCAGACACACACACACACACACAAAAACATTTGTTGTGTGTGTGTGCATGTTTATGTACATATACAGTTCTCCAGACACAGAGTTGTGTCGTTCCTTCATTTCCAAATCTACACACATCTTCAGAGAACAGTTAGAGTCCTGTTGTTCCCATCTCCAACGAAGCAAGAGAAATGGAATGAGAACCGAGGCTGACCACTCTCTGTAAGTATCTCTTCATCAGTTGAGCGCACCATTGTTTGTTTGTTTTCCTCTCAGGCTGTGCAGTCAGAGACCTCACTTCCTTTCACTCAGCAGAACTACACAGGATTGAAACTACACTACCCACAAGCCTATGCTTTTGTCTATGCAACAGCACTGAAGCAGTCGTCTGGGTGGGTTGGCTAGGTGTGCTGTTGGTTTCTGTATGTCAGCTAGCCATCAGCTTGATCCCTTGAATTCCGCTTCATTGCAATAAATAAATATATATTTTTTTAAAAATCAGAAGACCAGTGCATGAACATGACATAATGACAGGTGATCCTTTTTGAATAATAACATAATCAATCATCTGGAACCTCCTTCAAAGATAAACAAACGAATAAACAAACACACAAGCACTCTGACAACCTCTACCCTCAGGACCTCTCCGTCTCCTCTAAGAGGTCCCTCACGTGGGTGGAATGGTGTGACTGATTCAACCGGGATTAATATTAACACTGCAAACAGAATTGACGGTGTGCGAGGAGATGTGTGTGACTGACATTTTTGCACTTTTGCAGTGTGCCTGAAATCACACACAACACTGCTTGAATGCTTCATGTGGGATAAAGTGGAAATTCTTAATAGCAGCCAGTGCTACAGCAGTGTGATGAAGGGGGGCTTGATATCTATTCATAAAAATTATATGGATGTATTGCACTTCCATGCAAGGCACAGTCACAAGACACACTTACTCACACACACACACACACACACACACACACACACACACACACACAGAGTGAGAGAGAGGAAACTAAGGCCCCTCAGCCCAAAACAAAGGGACGTCAAAGGAACCAGCATTCGGTCTCACAGACACACACACACACACACAGACAGACAGACGCGCGCACGATGGCTTTGACCGTTAACACTCGTCTTCAGTAATATGTGATAATGTTTAAGTTCATCCGTCTCCACAGTTTTAATCTCTTTGTGTCCTCCACGTCCAGTGAAACCAGTATGCTCTGACTGTCTCTGTGTAGAGCAGGTGGCCATGGCACGCTACAGTGCGACCAGGGCGTCTACTTGACCTCCAGGATAGAGGGGTTGGACTCCATGATAGCAACGATGATGCGGTCGATGTAATCCTGTAGTCTGAAGTTAATCTCCTTCTGCTTATGGATGGCCTCCATCAACTGCACACACAAACACATAGGATTTCAATGGGTGCTAAGGATTGAACATGTACCAAGCAAGGGAAACAAGCAAGAGCCCATGAATGTGTGTGTGTGTGTGTGTGTGTGTGTGTGTGTGTGAGTGTGTGTTCTCACCTCGCTGCGGGACACGGAGTTGATCTCAGCGGCAAGCGACTCCGAGAAGGACTCTGACACCAGGCTCTTGGCTCCCTGGATACTCAGATTAATAATCTGTCCATTCAGCTCATCGTTCTGCTCCTTCAGACTGCGGTTATCCTACAGATGATAAAGAGATAAAGATTAAGAGCTACTACTGACAAACATCCCCAAACCAGAGTCATCTAACCAATACTGAATTCACCAAGACCAGAGTCATCTAACCAATACTTAGTTCACCAAGACCAGAGTCATCTAACCAATACTGAGTTCACTCTCATGGTTCAAGCTCATGGTTGCTGTGATAGTAGGTTACATTTTGTTTAGACTACTGAGTCTGCTTTAGAATAATGTAAATACATGTTCAACCCTAAAGGCTTGCTTTTCTCTCAGACCATGTTGCGTGCGCTTCACCTAGGCAGTGTGTGTGTGTGTGTGTGTGTGTGTGTGTGTGTGTGTGTGTGTGTGTGTGTGTGTACCTGTTTGAGCCTGCGGATCTCCTGCTCCAGCTCATGCTCTCGCGTGCGTGTGTTGTACTCCTGGAGGCCGGCGCTGGGGGAGCGGCCTCTCTTGGCCTCCATCTCCAGCTTGAAGAGCTGCAGGTGCTCCAGCTGTTTACGTAAGTCCTCAATCAGCTACACACACACACACACACACACACACACACACACAGAGAGAGAGGAAGAGTTAATCATACAAAGACACACATGGATGATTTCACTCACATATACAATCTGACAAAAGATTAAAGGAAGATGGTGTATATATATGATACACACTTATCAGGTGCCAATAGTAATAGAAAGCCATTTGTAGAGTACATACATGCACCCTTATCAGCTAAGGAGGAGGCAGTTCTCTCCTAAACAGGACTGTACCACCATGTGGTATAGAGTTCTTTTACAGCAATCTCCACCTCTGTGGCTTAGAGGTGTCCGTGACCTTTCACCCCTCACCTCCTGCATGCACTCCTTCTCCTTCTGGTTGTTGTGGCGTTCGTGGCTCAGTTTGTCTGTCATTTTCCTGCGAGAGTCCAGCTCCTCGTTCAGCCGCTCCGACATGTCTTCCACCTCGTCCTGAAGCTTACGCTTCTCCTGCGAGAGACAGAGGGAGAGGAAGCACAGGGTTAATCATGGACGCAGGAGATGCAGGACTTCAAATCTTGAAAACGTACAACAAAAAACATTATAAAATAGCTAAAATCAATAGAACAATGACAGTAAAACCATTAAACTAAAACAAGTAGCAGTGGTGGTTACAAGTAGTGGCAGTGTTATTGCTTGATAGCACTTTTGGTAAATGAAAGGTGTGCACCTCCTGACCTTTGGACCATGTCACCCTACTGGTTACATTGTGAAGTACACACACACACACACACACACCTGTGCCAGTACTGCATTTGAGGAAAAACTGTCAAAAGTGGCGATCAGGTAAGAGAGGAAGCGAGTGTGTCTCACCTCTTCCAGTCTCTCAATGTTGGCTCTTAGGCAGGGAACACATGATCTCAGCTCACTGTTCTCCTCATCTAGCTGCTGCAGCCTGTAACAGATGTACACACAGTCAAATCACACACATGGACAAACTGCACACCCACAGTTAAAGGGCCATGACACGGCTGGCATATGTGAAAGACAAACAAAGGAAACCGAATAGCACAGACTGCAATTCCGTTTCTCACCACAAGGTGGCAGTTCATAGCTCAACTACAAACTAGACAACAGGTATGCGAATGATACTGTTACTCATGGCCTTGTACCCTAAGATAATGCTGATATTTATTTCTCTTGGTCTCTCTCTCATACACATACACACACACACACAGTTTATAGCCTCCAGGCCCTGGCAACAAACACAAAAACACACATAAAGCCAGAGTGCTGACCTGGCCTGAAGGTTCTCGATCTCCAGGTCCCTCTCGCGCTGCAGCTTGGCCATGGCGTCGCGGTGCTTGCGCGTGTGCGTGTGCAACGTGTCGTCGGCGCGCAGCTCCTGCTCCTTGAGCTGCTCCTCCAGCGCGTTGGCCCGGTGCACCAGCGTCAGGTTCTCCTGCCGCAAGCGGCTGTGCTGCTCCTCGCTCAGGGCCGAGTCCTGCTCCAGCTCACACACGCGACGCTCCAGCAGCAGCATCTGACACACACACACAGGCAGTTATACGTGAGGCATATACATCTTTGAGATTTGTTGGCCAGCCACCAGTATGCACTCACTGGAGTAATGCCATATAGACAAGCAGATTAAAGGAAAATTCCGGTTTTTAGCACTTTAAGGCCCTTTTCTGGTTTGTTTTGGATGAACTAGAGTGGTGGACACCGAAATTTTGACGATTGGTCCTGTCTCGACTTTTCTGACTCGTTTTGAATCGCCTTTTCACCTCTCAGGGTGGCTGGCAATGGGCATACTGTAGTAGGCTACTCAAACATGTCCTAAAACAACCCTTAACGTTCGTTTCACCGAGTGGTTAGTGGTGTTCGTTGATGTTCCAAAACAAGTAGCGTAGCGAAATACAGTTTCTGTCGTCTTTTATTTGGCATTTTGTAAAAATCCCATTGATTATTATTGGAAGACTCATTGCACGTTGATATTACTACTGCACCACCGTCTATGCTTCAGGTTCAAATACGAATCATACATTGCGCCGATATATTTGCTTTTAATAGTCAACGAACTCCACTAACCACTCGGTGAGTTGCATAGTTTTGAAAACGAACGTTAAGGGTTGTTTTAGGACATGTTTGAGTAGCCTACTACAGTATGCCCATCAAAACGAGTCAGAAAAGTCGAGACAGGACCAATTGTCAAAATTTCGGTGTCCACCACTCTAGTTCATCCAAAACAAACCAGAAAAGGGCCTTAAAGTGCTAAAAAACGGAATTTTCCTTTAAGCCACATGAGTGATTTTGTTTTGGTCTAAGTATGAGACTGATTGTTTCCAGCTAGCCAAGATGTAAGTGTACAAATGTAAGTAGTACAAGGCAGTAAATGGTGAAAAAGCTTTAAAGGTACATAATATTTCCAGCATTATCAATTGGGCCATTTGTCTTGTGTAAAGTTAATTTGAGTAGGGGCTTCTGAATGTGTTTTTACCTTGGATTTTGGCACAAGGGATTATAACATCTAATCCTTTGTATTAGTGTAATGCAGACCTGCCATACAGATAGACCTGCCATACTACAGATTGATACAGCATTCACCCTATTCATAGGCATTATTGCCTGTGCTGTTAGACCAGAGGGGTGGAGATGGTACCTTGTCAGTGATATCGGTGTCTGTGAGGTCCAGCAGGCCATGGCTCAGGTCTCCCATCCCCTCCAGACCCAGGGCACTGTTCTGCAGTAGCCTGGCAACGAACAGAGAGAGGATGTGAACACACACACACACACACACACACACACACACACACACACACACACACACACACACACACATACACACACCATCTACATGCAAACACAAGAAGAAGACTTCTCCTCCACAAATGTTACACATGTTCTTTTTTTCATGTTTCAGTGCCAGGAATGAAATGTCTCACCTCGCTGCTTTCTTGCTGGACAGCCGCTTGCCGGAGCTGACGAGACAAAAACAACACGCGGCGTCAGGAAGAGTGATGGAGAGGAAGAGAGGACAGGAAGGAGAGGCCGAGACCACGTCCCCTGCTCCCTGCCCCGCAACACACAACCTCAGCTAAGCACAACAGCATTCCAAACGCATATGCCTACACACACACACACACACACACACACACACACACAGTAAGCACACTAAAAGCTCTATATGTGCCACACAGCAGAATCCCGCTGTTTGTCAGGTTAATGCCATGTCAGCTTGTAAAACCTACCTTTTTTGTTATTAATGAAATTAGAACACTACTTTAAAAAAAAAACACTCTCAAATGAATGCCATTGGTTGTTTTACTAATATACCGATTGTTGGCTTCACAAATGAAGGTCTTCTGTAATGGTTCAGCCGGGACTTTAAAACTACCCAGAATGCACTGCAGGCATTCTGAGAGTCCCGAGAGTCCTCCATGGGTGCCGATAGTGGGAGGGTGGCACCGAGGCGGACTGGCACACAGGTGGCAGTTGGTGTGTGAGTCTAACAGATGGCAGAGGGCCACTGCAATGAGATGATGACTAATGATTGTGTGTGTGTGTGTGTGTGTGTGTGTGTGTGTGTGTGTGTGTGTGTGTTCTGTTAGTTTACAGATCATCTTAATGTCCTTCGGTTCATCTCAGACTTTCCTCCCTCATAAACACACAGAGAGAAATGTTGCAGTGCACCCTCGACCAGTATCTTCACTCATGGTCATTGTTTGTCTCATGAGGAGTGAACACTTCTGGCTTTGGTGAAACCTGGAGAGGGCTCTTAGAATAAACCTTTGGAAAATGTCACTTTGGACCTTAACGTTCCACACAACTTCAGCAGAACCGTAAAACCTTTAATTGGTCTGCTATGGAGACAAGATGATGAACCCTCTATTTATGGTTCCATCATACCATATGTGCTTCAGTCTCTCACTCTACTGTAACAGCATGCTACACACACACACACACACACACACACACACACACACACACACACACACACACAATCACACACACGCTTCAATACAGTGCAGATTCATGTTGAGCACTGTTGTGAAGCGTCGTGTGTCAGTACCGTCCACACCAACACACTATCTCACCACAACACAACACTTCACAGCACAACACCAAACTATGCCAACCCACACACCCACACACACACCGCACGACCTGCGTGTGTGTTACCTATTCATCTCGAGCAGGTGCAGGCGGGTGGACAGGTCCTCCAGCCTGCTGATCTGCTTGTGGCAGTGGCTGCAGAAGAAGTCCAGCGCTTCGGACTGCAGCAGCGCCTGCAGGCTGGCCGGCACATCGCCGCCACTGAGGCCCGGCCCAGCCCACACACACCACGCGCAGGAAAGGGGCAGCGAACAGGGGAGGAGTGAGAGAGAGGGAGGGAGGGAAGGAGGGATGCAGGGAGAAGAAGGAGGAGGAGGGAAGCAGTGAGACCAAGGAAAGGGGAAAAAAGAGAGGGAAGACATTTAAAAATGTGTTTGTGTCCATCACAGAGGAAAAAGAGGGACAGAGAGTACGTGAGAAATCAAGTAGTATTCTGTCAGACATGCAGGAGAGGCAGATTTGGGGAGAAAGGTCAAAGGTGAAAGTTGAAAGGTTAAAAGTGTCGTTTAAGGAACAGAGTGCAGACTGAAGTGCTGTGCAGTGGATGTGCTGTGTGTGGAGCTGAATATGGAACAGCTTTGGCTAGACTGGACTTATAACACACTACTGATAGACATACACTACACATACTAAGACACTACTCCTGTGTGTGTGTGTGTGT
This sequence comes from Alosa sapidissima, assembly GCF_018492685.1. NCBI lineage: Eukaryota > Metazoa > Chordata > Actinopteri > Clupeiformes > Clupeidae > Alosa > Alosa sapidissima. Next base: position 4,496,940 of record NC_055980.1, read on the forward strand.
GTGTGTGTGTGTGTGTGTGTGTGTGTGTCTGTGTGTGCGTATCTTTCTCCTTATTTCAACTCTTGGATCATTATAAATTCAGAGTACTTGGCACTGACTTCAGGGCAAGTCTTGGGACATTCTATTACATAACTCATTTAGTATGCGTGTGGGTCGATGTGTGTGTATGAGTGTGTGTGTGAAAGAAAGAGAGGTGGGGGTAGGCTGTGCTGGCCCGAGGAAAAGAGCAATCTGCTGTGTCAGGCCTGTTCATCTCCCTTTAACACAGCGTGAAGGACAGTCAGGCTGAACAAAAAACAGGTGTGTGTGTGTGTGTGTGTGTGTGTGTGTGTGTGTGTGTGTGTGTTAAATGGGGTTGAACAAAGATAATACATATTAACTGGCTCATGTGGCAAAGCAGAGACAGTGAAAAGATAAATGCAGGGTTATTGGACTGTTTCGGAGATGGGAAGTGAAGACGTGTATACTTGTTCTCCCTCTCCCCCCTCTCACAAAATCTCTCTCTTTCACACACACACACGTTGCATTCTATACAGCCTGATTATGTCATTCATTCAGCTACATAGCCTGTCTCCAGTTTTCCTCAACTTGACTAATTAAGAAGCAATAATAGGATATTTGACCGGCATACCATCCAAAATGTCCAGAAAACGAAACCTCTGCCGGTCACTTTGACCGGCACCATTTTTTTCTAGCAGAAACTCTGGTGTGTGTGTGTGTGTGATCTCTGTACCTGGGCGACAGAACAGGGGGGCAGCGTTTGGGGCTGCCAGGGTGAGGGTGTGGTTCCGGGTCTCCTGCGTCCTCAGGGCCCGGTCTCTCCTCCTCGTGATTGGCCAGCAGCAGGTCGGAGGTGTTGCTCTCCCCAAAGTCCTCAAAGTGCTCCTCCTCCCCGCCAATCACGGCTGACAGGGCGTGGCCATGAATATCTGCCCCCAGAGAGAACCTGTAGAGGAGCAGCAAATGTTAGGAAACTTGCTGGTGCCCGTAAGCGGATTACATTTCCAGACATATTTATGGTTGTGTTTGCTGTATCCATCACTACAAAATGCAAACTGCTCTACATTGGTAAGGATAAAAGAATATCAGCTGATTGTTCTGTTGAATGCCATCAAAATATAAATAAATAAAATATTTTCCAGTAGTCAGGCACTAGTAATGTGTGCACCATCAATTACATCACTATAAACATTCTAAGTCTGTTATGGTAACAATGATGTCACAGAACTCGAGGAAAAACAACTTGTGTACCCAGTTTGAACTTTGGAACTCCATATGGTAATATTACCAGAAAGGCTTGAAGTGAAGTCAAGATTTTAGTATTACAAAATCTTTTACATAAGGGCCCTGTGTTCTGAAAGGAGAGTTTTTCAAAATAAAATGATCATGACAAAAGGCATTTAGAAAGCCTGACACATAAATATGAGCACATACTGTACACACTCTAGCACTCTCCATCTGACAGCAGATAACACTAACCCTGAAGTCTGTTTGGCAAGATCCATGCACTGTGAGTTCAGACACCCATATGTGGCTGGCCCTGGCCAGCTGAGGGGAGGGCATAATCCCAGACACATGACTGGCACTGGCATAGCGCTCTGTACTCAAACTTCAGCAGGTCATGGTACACACAGAAACACACCCGAAGACAACATGTTTTCTCCCGAAACCCAGTGACATCCTTGTCTCGTGACGCACAGAGATAAAGTGTATTTAAGAGTCTCCTGGAAGTGCTGATGTGCGCAAGCACGCACGCACGCACGCACACACACACACACACGCGCACACACACACACACACACACACACACGGGTGGCACAAACACCTGAGCAGCTGATGAAAGATTTTGCTGATGGGGTCTGAAATGTGCGCAGTAGAGGGATTGTGAAGTGCATAAGCTCAGGATGAGAAGAGCGTAAAAGTCCAGATATGGCAAGAGATCACACAGGTTTATGGCCTCCGATCGGAAGGTCATGAGATGTCTAGTGCCAGCTGATATCAAACACAGGCAGCAGTCGATGAGATCAACCATCACAGCAGTGGCCATGCTTAACTGTAATCAGGGTTTAATTGGATCTTATCTGAACCCATTTAAGGAAACATTAACGTCTAATTATTCCATAGAAAGTCCAAAAATACGGCATTCAGATTTGTTTGTGGCTATTTTCATGTTCCCAAACCAGGAAGGGGGTGATAGTTAAACTCAGTGTGTTTTTGGATGTGAGTAGATCTACACATACAGTACACAGACACACACACCTATGTGCATGACCCTATGTAAGCATGCTTAGCTAATGTAAGTGTTCTATTTACGCTCTGAGCTGCCATGTAAACACAACATTATTTACAGAGCTATTCTTGTTGTGCTATTCATAGTCCAGCCCTGCTGTTTATAGCCAGTTCACTACCTGCAGAGACCTGCTCTAGTTTTGACGATCAATTACCACTGTTTTGTAGTGGGAGTATATTCATATCTCACTCTGTGTCCGTCTATATGTTACGTGGCATGCGTGTGTGTGTGTGTGTGTGTGTGTGTGTGTGTGTGTGTGTGTGTGTGTGTGTGTGTGTGTGTGTGTGCACGAGTGTGTGTGTGTGTTTGTGTGTGTGATTTGAGATTATATCCAGTCTGAATGATGGTCTGCTAATTCACCTTAATCCCACCGTCTCCCTGGCAACCAGAGCAAACATGTGCTGTTTAGCAGTTAAGGACACTTTGGCATTCCAGATCGTCACACACACACACACACACAGTCCAACACTATCGTAACTGGGCCACTACTGTTTCCATGGCAATGATCTGAAAAGTGGGACAGTAAGCTCATATTTCTGACCGGTCCTTTTCGCTCACTCACTCAAATACAATATGAGCCGGCGGTAACAAGTCTGTCTCGTCTGTGTTATCTAGGAAACACACATTCCCCAGAATGTCTGATTCCTGTCATCTGATTGGCTGATCACCTGACCCAGCTTCCTGACAAACCCCAAGGACACATGAGACCCCTGAGTCAGCTTGCTCACACACACACACACACACACACACTCATGCGTAGACACGCCAAGACTGATCTAAAACTTCAAGAACATTATGAACTGACATATCAGAAAAGTAACACACTTATCTGAGAAAAACTTTCACAGATAACCTTCAAATAATCCCTAACATGTCCACACACACACAAACTTATGGAACAACATTCAGATGGTAACAATTTACAAAACTGCCCCCCCACACACACACTCCTGGGCCCTGACGCACAGTCATGAATTAATAATAACTTCAATACACATACCAATTTACACAAACACACACTCCCCACTGAGAACCAATCCTTAGACTGCCTGTGCATCTCTCTTACCCATGGCCCACGTGAAAAGCTGGTGGGCACAGCGACCTCATCCTGATGCTCTCTCTCTTTCCTCTGGGCAGGCAGAGCAGTTGAGTGTACACTTTTCTATGGTCACACTGCCACAAACAAATAATGACGACAAGTCAACTAACTCCTCCTGTAGCACACTGACCAGTGACCATCCTAAACTAGGACACAAATCAGCGCGGGCTCCAGATGACTGTCTGACCGCCGTTTGTGGGCCACACATGTGAGTGTGTAAGTGTACATTCTGGAGCTTGTCTCTGAGTGGCGGCGAGTTAATCAGATTTAAGGATCAGCAGGGGTGACCCAGTCCCACCCAGAAGAGTGTGTGTGTGTGTGTGTGTGTGTGTGTGTGTGTGTGTGTGTATAGGAAGGTAAATCTGTTTAATGACTAATCCCCAGCAACAGCATGTAGGTAGAGTGTGTTAATGTGTGCCTGTGTCTGCATATGTGTGTTTGTGTGTGTGTGTGTGTACAACGGCCACTTGAATGCATAACACAATTTCTGAACTGGAGGCTTAGACAGGGTAAGACTGGTTTTCTACTCACACAGTGACACACACACACACACACACACACACACACACACACACACACACACACACACACACACACACTTCACAGCTGAGAATCTTAGTAACTGAAAAGCTGCACTTAATTTAGATAATAATAAATCATTTAACCATTTATGTAATTTAACTGATCTAAATAACTCAAGAAGAGTTTATTCAAATATTGTTAAATAACAGCATTGCATAACTTTAAGTTTATTTTTACTGAGGTAATAATAGCAGTCATGCCTCATGCCATGTTACTTTTGTTGTTTCTTCAATTTCCCCTGGGGATTAATAAAGTATCTATCTTGCGTCTTGTGTATTTCTGTGTGAGTGAGACAGAGGGCAGAGTGAGACAGTAAGACCTTTGTAGTAAGACCTGACTCATGAGCTAATGCAGCACATACCATAAATCAAACACACACACACTCATGCACACACACACCACTACACAGGCACACACATACCATAAATCAAACACACACACACTCACCACTACACAGGCACACACAAACACATACCATAAATCAATCCTAAAACGTTTTGGGGAAAAACATGTGTATGCAACACACACACACACACACACACACACACACACACACACACATATATGCCAAGCTGATGTGTCACAAGAAAAGCCTAAAGTCATCCACAGCACTACAATAAGGAAGTGAGGGAGAGTGGAGTGGAGCGTTGGGGGAGTGGGTGCTGGAGAGCAGAGAGGGCTGGAGGGCCGGAGAGAGGAAGGTGAACGTGTGCGGCACAAACAACAGGCTGAAGAGATGTGCTGCTGGAGGCATCCCAAAAAGAGGAGAGAGAGCGCAAAAGAGAGTGAATGGCACACTTCCTGCTATTGAAAGGAGAGCTTAACACGGGAAACCCTAACAGAGCCCAGTCAGCAGATACAGATACAGACACACAGACAGACACACACACACACACACACACACACACAGGATGCCCACATACACACACAAACACACACTTCTGACAGAAAGGACATGATATATTAGC
>NC_055980.1:4506878-4549378 GCF_018492685.1 Alosa sapidissima
AACAGTTAGTCATAATACACTTGTAGTCACATCGCTGCCTGTAGTAACACTTCAAAGACTCCTGTGAAAAAGAGATCTCTACCTGCTACCTGCTACCTCTGTCACCCAAGATAAGAGCACCCACTTCATGGGTGTTTGCGCCAACCGTCAGACGTGTTGTCCACTTTCATTATATTGTTAAAAACAAAGCCTGCAATGTTCTCTGAGAATAATTATATTATCTGATGTAATTATGGCATCAGTTGTAACACACACCACTTCTTTCACAGACAGACAGATGAAATCAGAGCTGTAAGCACACAACAAATCACATTACCAGAGAGAGAGAGAGAGAGAGAGAGAGAGAGAGAGAGAGAGAGAGAGAGAGAGAGAGAGAGAGAGAGAGAGAGAGAGAGAGAGAGAGAGAGAGAGAGATGAGTAAACAGTGTTTTTATTGTGTGCAATAGGAGATCTTCTGCTGTACGCACTGTGGCTCGTACAGCTCTGTTATATTTACCAGGAACAAATCCAACCTCGTAAGTTATAAACCTGCTATGACCTCTTCAGACACAGACACACACACATAGACACACACACACACACACACACACGTAGACACACACACGCAGAGAAATACCTTTCCAGCTGCCCTCGGACAGATAGAATCAGTTACACCACTGATACGCATGTGCCTTGTAACCTAGCAACAGATAATTTGGTGTGGAGGGATACTGTGTGTGGCTATGGTATCAGGCTACCCGGACAAGAGCTAGCCTACACACTCACACTCTCTCACACACACACACTCTGTATCACACACACACCTTTTTTGTTAACTTGCTTTTCTTCTCTGAGGACTTTTACCATTTAAAAATGGCCCTAACACAAACATGCAAGTGTGTGTGTGTGTGTGTGTGTCTGTCTGTCTGTCTGTGTTACAATGCAAGCCTCTTTCCAGCTGAGAGTAAGGCTAGTTAGGATGTTCTGTGACATTTAGAATTGACTGCTGGTGTGAAAAGCTAAAACACTCAAATATTAACCCCCCATCCCCGCCAACACACACACACACACAAATGTGACAGCAGACTCAGAAAACACACTGGAAAGTGACACATCAGGTGTGAAGATAGACGATGCAGTGCAGTGCTCTGTGGTTAGTGATAAAATGTCAGTGTGTGTTTGCGTGGGCGTGTGTGAATGTGTTTAGAGCTGTGTGTGTGTGTGTGTGTGTGTGTGTGTGTGTGTGTGTGTGTGTGTGTGTGTGGTTGACCTGACCCTCTCAGACAGGCTTTGTGTCCACCTCAGTGGGGGGAATTCACTCACTCTCTCTCTCTCTTACACACACACACGCACACACACACCAGCCTTCACCACGGAAAACCCCACTCCAAGAGAGGGAAAGAGCTTTTATGAACTCTCTCTCTCTCTCTTAGAAACACAAAGGGGAAATTTGGACATTCCAGTGAGGATTATTGGGGCTTTGACCTAAAACCAGGGGGCAAAACTGTGAATGAGAGAGAGACAGACAGACAGAGAGAGTGAGAGAGAGACAGAGACCACGAGAGAGAAAGAGAGAGGGGGGAGAATGCCTGGGCAATGAGGGTTGGTGGACATTGAGTGTTAGGTGAAGTGGAAGCCTATTGTAGTGTGAGGGGGCATCACGTCTGCAGTAGACACTTTGGGTCTTCTGTTGTGGTCTGGCTGAGACTGGTTTATATATTGCAGGACAACACTTTTTACCACTGGGCCAAACTTGCCACAAGACAAGAACAAAATCGCTGAATGCTTTTAAGAGGACTCATAAAAGTACCATCCCATGACATTAGGCTTCTTTACTGCCTAGACTCCCCCCTCCGCCACCTAGTATCACGTCATCTCTGTGTTCCACCGTCAGGCTCACTGAGCAGAGGAAAGAGGAGCCAAAGCAAGGAGACGAACCTCAAAAGGCGCCACTGGGGCTGCTAATAATGAGCAGTCACCACGGCCACTATCCTGACCATCACTCTCCTCCCCCTGCCAGGCCAGTCCTCCTAGCTTAATTCCTTCCTGTTCAGCTTCCTGGTCAGAATTTGCATCCCAGCTCGGATCAGAAATGGAGTCAAACATTCAAATGAGTCCGACAAAAAAAAAAAACATTCCGACGGACACACACCAAGACACATGCGTAGCCATAACTAGGCAGAGTGTTTACTGCATAATGAATACAATTAGCCATCGCTTGGCTGAGCACAAAGCATTTAGGGGATTTATTTAATTCTCAAGGTTTGGTAATCCGGTCACTAGTAACAACCAATCATTCCCCATTTAGCCTTGCTGTTGGGCTGGAGAGAGCTGGTCAGTATCCAGCCCTGAGCTCACATCTTACATCTGGGATGCCCACCATTCCAAACAGGCCACAACGCTATGGTTCCGCACTCCGCTGCGCTGGACTTGTTCTCTGTGATGCTTTCAGTCCATCCCCTTCGCTGAATGCAACCAGCAAGCCAAGCATTAGCCTAATCTCTTGGTGCCTGTATCAGCCCCTGGGGGCACATCGTCCAGTACTGGCATGGCCCAACTGGAAGAGCTCCATTGTACGAGATCATGGACCTGCATGGCTAACAGCTAATGGGGTAGATAGACAGACAGTGCCAACAGGAGAGCTGCAGCCAGATTAGGCCTTTTGGTTCAGGTCCTTTGAGGTCTACATTTATGGCCTTAATATGGATCTCCTTGAAAGGATGTAAGTCTGACCTGGAATGGCTTTGAATTGTTCTGATCATCTAGAGCGAGTGCTGACTAGGCCAGCCTTATATAGATCACCTGAAATCCCAACATCATGAATGGAAAATAGGGCATCACTGAATAAGGCATGTGAAAGTGACTGCAGGCTTTTCTATATGCATTTGATGACAGCGACGTCCACCGAGCTGCTGATCTGCAGGATGGCCCATGACTTCAGACTGTTCTATGCTCCCAGTGCTCCCCAGACTGCCAGTAACGCTACATCCTCCGGGTTGGTCTGTTATAGGCCTAAAGACACAGCTGTGCGCCACCATCATCATCATCGCCCTTAGATTAGGTTAGATGCAACCAATTGGACTAAGTTAACATGAAATTTTCTTTTAAAAAATGTCTTATTATTTATTTATTTTATTATTTACTTTGTTGTCTGTCTTGTATGTCTTGGTGTCATGGGTACGCTGGCGATTACGCTGCTCCGTTTGGCATCTCCTGTCGTGTGTGTCATTTGTTATTTTGTAAATTTGTTTGTTTAGGTCTTGGTGTCACAGGTACGCTGGCGACTACGCCGCTCTGTCCGGCATTTTTGTCTTATGTGTTAATGTCTTGTGTGTGAAGCACTTTGGGTTGCACTCTGTGCATACAAAAATGCGCTATATAAATAAAAGTGACCTTACCTTACCTATATTATCTAACCTGAATGTCATCCCCACGATGGCACACTAGGAGAGCCATTATGTAGATGGCATGAGGGAGCAGCTTATCTATCTGAGCCAAGGTTTATTACAGGTAGCTGCTCATTCTAAACATTACAGAATCGCGGAGAAACAACCGCGACAGAGGTGAAGAGGTGAACATTATCTTTAATTTAGTCTGATCCTGGTTGACATAGCACATCGAAACCATACACTCACTAATATATGGACACATGCACACGTACGTGCACAGTGCACACACGCAGCCTGTTCCAAAGCATTAAATCAGTGGAATCAGCTGTGCTCGGTTAGAGCAGGAACACCAGTCAGGGCACATGGCCAGTGCAGCGATTGGCCATAATTGATTTGAGAAACATCCTGACTAGATGTCCTCCCAGGTCATACATTACCAGTTAGACAGAGGTAGCATTCAGGTACTTTGAATGCTTTCAAATCCAGATAAAAATGATCTGTAATAATAATAATAATAATAATAATAATAATAATAATAATGAAAAGACACTGGTGGGAAGGAGAATGAGAAAAATGGTGAAATTTAATTATATGAATAAAGTTTTTCTGTGGTAAAAAACTAAAATAAAATTACAACCCTCCAAGTTCTACTTCATCTGCCAACACACTGCAAGACCGCTATGCTAATGATGAGTTCTAAGGTTCAACTAAATGCAACCAATGATAAATCAGTGCTGAAAGTCTCTTCGATCTTCCATTATGCTAAGTGTTCACGCATCCTGTTTCAATTTGCTTCGATGGTGAAACAGTCAGAGAAACCACAAATGAACCCCTGCAGACTTCTAGAATGACAAGAAAATCTCATCCAATCAGTTAATAACCCACTGGTATGGCATGAATGCACAGAAAGTGTATCCAAATGAGAAACCCATCTCTATCTGTGTGTTTAGTTCACATGCAGAAACACAGTTAGATCCAATTCATATGATCTCAGCAGCTCACTCTGCTTACATAACGGTTATGAGGCCAGCGATGGCTATAAAACCACTGATAAGACAGACTGTCATATGGTATCACAAGGTTGGGGCAGGTTACATCGGGCTGGCCTTTAACTTAGGACTTGTCCAGTATCTGTCTCCATGTCTGGCGATATAGCCACATCAGACACTGAGGTGTGGGTCTAAAGGAGCCAGAGAGTTCAGAAAGGGAATGTCCTCGTGATCAGTGTGCATCTATGAATGTGTGTGTGTGTGTAGTAGTGCACACTGTTACATCAGAGGCAAGACAGGCAATAATTCTACCAACACACCCAAACCTCTACAGTGGTGCATTACGCTCTCTATTTCTCTGTCTGACACCGAAGACACACACACACCCACACACACAGAAACACACACAGACACACGACACGATCACAGCATGAGGGTGGAGTGGGAGAACTTCTAATCTCCCTGGAAGTCATAAACTTAACATCAACCAGATGACAGCTTTCTTTGCGAGTGTGTGTGTGTGTGTGCGCGCGCGTGTTGATGTGTCATTTCCTACAGTGATCTCAGCATTCTGATATTGGCGTATCACCTCAAATATTCAAGAGTAATAATTTCACTTCTTCCTCTCTCTCTCCCTCACACGCACACTCCAAAATGGAGAGCCTGGGACAGCAGGTGCAGCCAGTCCCACTCCGTGCTCAGCCACCCCAGCCCCCCATGTAAATAAACATCCCTCTGCAGTCAGTCCAGCACTGAGCAGCTCCTCGGCCAGGCTAACTGCTGACCACTTATGTAACTGGCTACAGCGAACAACAACAATCAGTTCATCAGCAAAACAGAATATGGATCAGCCAAGTAGACGGTGTGCTAAGAAACACTGCAACCAACTGGCCTGCAGAAGCTAGCCCTCACCCTTAGAGAAGCTAGCCTGGTGTCGGAGAGTAGCAGAGCAAGGGAGCCTGCTGGCAAGTGCACAGAGATGAAGAATACATTGCTATGCAGAAACAAGGGCAACTGCAGTTCCACCAAATACATATGAAGCACTGACAGTGGCTGTGCAGAAAATAACCAACGAATTCAAAACGAAGGTCCTATTATAGTGAATATGGCAGGTGATGATTCACAACAATGAACCAAACCTGACTGTCAGAATGTCTGACAGTTCGCCCTCGCAAATTATCACTATTATGTCGCCTTGCACCACAATTATGCGGCCTGGCACATCAGCCAGCATTAATGCTAATTAGCTTTCCAACTAACAATTAAAGCAGACAGCTCAAATTGGCTAAATGGCAAAGCAGACGGGCCATTCTCTGTGGATGATGCGCTGAATGCTGAAAAATTAACTAACTGTGATAGGTGTACAGAGAGAGATGAAACAGAGAGAGGAGAGAGAGAGAGAGAGAGAGAGAGTGTGAGAGAGAGAGAGAGAGAGAGAGAGAAAGAAAGAGAGAGAGAAGTAATAGTAAGAAAGAAACAAAAACATAGATGGGCTGGGTTAGAAGAGCAGGAGGAAGAAAGAGGGAGAAAGAGGGAGGGAGTGAGTGAGGGAGGGACTGTGTGTGTGGGTTTTGAGTCTCTGAGGTCTGAATAATAAAACAGGAGCTGTGGAGTATCTGTGGGATTGGATTTCCCTGGGTGTATTGTGACCAGTGGAAACACACGCACACACACACACAAACACAGAGGGAGAGCCTGGAAGCCATGACAAAGTAAGAAAAGCACTGAAAATAGAGAGAGAGAGAGAGAGAGAGAGAGAGAAAATGGAGCACACACAAATGGTTGGTCATTTACATGTAAAAGGTAACTGTTCTGTTAGCTAGGAACAGGTTTGGATGAGAGTTTTAACTCCTCTGCCAGATAAAAGAGGTTGTGTTCACCACAAACACACACACACAAACCTTGCATAAGCCCTTTATTGTGTCCTTGCTACTCTGGGAAAGCTTGTGTCTTAAGCTTTTAACACTGAGTGCCACTGTATTTGATTAGGAATCATAGCTGGATGGAAAAGCATTAGGTTATCTCTGTTCCATGGAGTCCCACTTCCGATGTCAGCTGATACAGGCAAGCTAATGTGCACTGCGCAGCAGCAGCTGTTTCATTTGAAGGGACACCTTCAGCATTAGTTGTTGTGGGCTCAAAAAATAACACAAAATGTCTAAAAAAAACAACTACCTCTCCTTAAAAATAGAACAAAAAACTCTGATTCCATGCCCCCTTACTTCCCCTCACCCACACAAGATGATTTTTATGAGCTAACTTCCTGCATTCAAACCAGCTGATAAGAAAATACTGTTAACCTCCAATCATGGAAAAAGTCCCCACCAACACAATCAACTGGACAAACACCCATGTGTACACCCATAAATACATGTACGCACCTGTTCAGCTCCATATGCAGCAGCAAACTCCAGGAACTCCTCCATGCGTACAAATCCATCTCCATCCTGGTCCAGCGCCTGGAAAACGGCTCTCAGGGGCTCCATGGACGCCATGGCTACAGTGATGGGCCCGGGACTCGGAACTTCCACGCTGGCCAGCGGATCAGGGTCCAGGCTCCCATATTCGGGTAAAAGCAGCACGTCCTTCACCTCCATCAACTGCTGTGTAGTTCCCTCCGCTGGTGAGCTGCCATGGCGCTGGGCTTGAGTTACCTGCTCAGGACTCGCCTGGGTGAGTGTGAGAGCCTCTCCCTCCCCCTGGTGCCCTTCTAACTGAGCTGGTGTCTGATTGGCTGAGCAGGCCTCCCCCAGGGCTCCACCCATGTCACTCAGCTGGTTACCTGCACAGGTGAGGAGGGGGAGGCCACCTGGTGTGAGAGTGGCGTTCTGGTCCACAGCACACACACTGATAGATCCTGACTGATGAGGACAGCTGTCAGATGCAGGTGTGTTTTCACTGCTAGACTCTGGTGGGTTTAGCGTGCACGATTTTTCCTGAGGCTGTGTGCTGATGCCGTCACTCATCGGTTCAACACAAGAGTCACACCCCTCCACAAACTGTTGGTCAGGGCAAGTGGTGTCCAGTTCAGATGTGTTCTCAGCGTCAGGAGTGTGTAAATTATCTGGGGGGTTAGTACTGAATGTGTGTGAGTCATCTGCTACTTCAATATTCAAAGTGTGTGTGATGCATGGGTCTTCAGTGTTGTGTGAGATCTCAGGTGAGAGCGTGTCTGTCCTGTCAGTGCCATTTGTTTGTGAGTTTTCAAGATTTAAGATGTCTGTATCGCCCAGGTTTTGTGCGTTGAATTCCGGTGATTTGCTTGAATTGTCAACTTCTGGGGAGTCCGTGGTATCTAAATTGTTAAGTTGGAGTGTGGTCGTGTCCTCTATGCTTTCAGAGTTTGCAGAAGCAAGTATGTCATCTTCAATATTTTCTAGGCTGAATATGTGTCTCTGTGTGTTTTCATCCAAAATTGTTGGTACGGTATCGGAGTCTTCAAAGTCAAGTGTGCCTCTCTCCTCTGAGGGATTTATCTCAGCAATACTGGAAGAATTAGGTGAGCTGCCTGCTTCGATGACATCCTTGGGAAAGACATCAACCACTTCTGTTTGTTCAGGAAAACCATCTGCTAGAAGTATGTGCTGAAGATCCATCACAGCTGAAGCATCTTCATTTGGGGTGTGCTGAACAGAGTCTTCAGATGTCTCTGCCCCGGGGACATGTTCAGAAGACATGTCTACTTCAAGTGTGTGTCGATATGCTTCAGACTCAAGCAGGAGCTCAGACAAATCGACTCTTTCAGCCAAGGGTTTAGACATTTCTGTCTCAGACGGATTTACCTCAAATATCCATCCAGGCAAAATGTCTTCTTCAGGTGTGTGTTCAGCTATAATTCCTTCATGAAGGTGCTGATATGATTCTGGCTTGGAAGTAAATTCAGATAGAGCATCCTTTTGCTTTATGTGTTTCTCTGCTGAATTTTCAGATATGCTTTTGTCTGGCGTCTCGTTAGACAACACATCGCCTTCACAAATTTCTTCTGCATGTTGACCAACTTGTTCATGCAATTCAGTCTCAGTTGTGTATTCAGAAACTGCTTCAGACAGCAGGTCTCCTTCAATCAAAATGATGCCTTTTAAAACAGATTCAGGCATTTCTTCCACAGGTTTGTTATCCAGTGATGCTTCCTCTTTATGTGTCTGTTCGGGAAGGACTTGTTGAACTGTGTCCTCAAGTAAGTGTTCAGATGTGTGTATCTCTGTAATCAATACAGACAAATGATCACCTTTACACAACTGCTGAGTTGCAAGTTCACACCCAAGATCTCCATCAGTCGGTACGTTCAAAATGTTACTGTGTGAAGTCTGGTCCGTCACAATTTCCTCTTCAGGTGAGGATAACAGTGTGAGAGCATTTGTTGGTGAGGATAACAGTGTGAGAGCATTTGTTCCTTCTGTCTCTGTGTGATGAGATATGTCAGCCTTAGTCTGTACCAGGAGTTCAATCCCACCTTCACAAAGCATAATGTCTCCATCTGAGCTTCCATGGGTTTGTTGACATATTTCTGATTCCGTCATGTTTTCGGATGCAAAAGTCTGTTGTGTTTGCTGAAAAGCATCCTCCTCAAGTGAGAACTGAGGTGTATGCTGCTCTGAGCAAACACGCAGTAGATCCACCTCCTCACACACAAGAGGAGTACTTGTTTGATTTGGGGGAGCTGTGGGCTCCAAACACACACCTGTGAGTGTGTGATCAAGCTGCGGAGTCCTGTGTGTCAATGTATGCTCCTCGGGGGTGTAAACGTGTTGTGGGTCCTGAGCTGAAGTGTGTATAAGTGTCTGCGGACACAAAGGTGTGTGTGTGTGTGTGTCCACACCTTGCTCCTGTTCCACATCACCTGTGGAGTCGCCGGCGATGAGCGAGACTGTGCACACGCGTGGGCTCTCAAGGATGTCTGTGGCATCCTCGGCCCATTGTTGGACACTGCTTGTGATGGCTGGGCTGGCGTTGGAACAGGGGCTGGCACTCTCCTCAAGGTGCTCGCCATGCTCACTTGGTGGTATGTTCTGGGAACAAGAGAGCTGGCTTTCCCAATGTGAGGCAGGGGGCTCTGCATCTTGCTCCCATGGGAATACCTGCTCTACACCAGAATACTGGGGAGTCCGGAACAGGTCATCTAAATTTAAGGCATTTTCAGAGAATATCTCTCCCAGGCTGAGAGACATGACATTCCTGTCTCCCTCCTCAAAACGAAGTTGCCGCTTATCTGTCTCCTCATTTCCGCATGGCGTTACAGGATCATTTGAATCCAGAAGCATGAACCCGAGGCTACTCTGATCTCCATCCCAGTCAGTGTGGCTTCCAGGACTGGACATCAAAATCTGTTCCATGTTTGTCCGCCACAAGGAGTGCTAAAAAACGCAGCCTGCAAGCCGTTGCTTGCTGAGATCCATAGTTGAACCTCTCTTTCAAATACACAAGACAAAAGTGTCCAAGGACGGCTATGGGGAGGGGAAAGGCAACACAGACATCCACCATGCAAAAGTGCGGCGAAATTCACGATAAGGCGATTGACTTCCACGTCTATGTTTACAGGCTGAGAATTAATCTAGTTAACTAAAGCCCCTTCAAAGGCGCGTTTATCCACAACCAAATCCCGAGATCATTAAGGTGGATTACAAAATAAGCAACTACGACGAGATATGTTTTCTAATAGTGTCAAGTTGTCGAAAACTACAGGGCTTATGCCTGTGTTCTACGTTCTATTCCATAGAGCCAAAGCTCCGCTTTAACCCTCTCTGACAGAGGTTTCTTTATCACACAAACAAAAATCAGGTGGCTAGGCTATGTCTATCCGGGGTTGTGTATGTATGAGGAAAAAATACTATTGCTCCTATTCAAAGCACAGATTTCACCATTACAAGTAAGAGCAGCCAAATAAAAAGAATATAAGTTTAATTTTATGTCATCTAGAAAACACCATCGTTCTGTCCGACGGCTGCTACAGAGGGTAAACCGATATGATAAATCTAATGTATTATTGTTTCCAGTGTGAAAATTATCTGTCTTAATCTACAGATAACATCACAATATCAAACACCGTGAACTACTTATGACACCATAGGTGTAGGCTATGACATTATAAACATACACCTAGCAAATACGAGCTAACGAGGACAGAAATTAAAATGAAATGTACACTTCTTCTAAGGACCTTTCCATTCAACACTTAAGACAAGCATTGCCAAAAACCAAATGCTTAATTTGCTAACATGTTTTTTTGAAACATATCGTTATTAAATATTTTACACTATCCAACCAGCTAGTGTTATCTGAGTGGGCTAACACCACTGCCTACACCCGGTAGCCCACCTTGCTAGCTAACGGGTTTATTCGGTCTGGAGGTGGCTTCTTCGAAAAATGTCTGATTAAAAAAAATGATATGAATTACCGTTTGCAGCTCATTCAAAACTGCAGCGGATAGCTAAGTGGCCGCCATAGTAAGAATTATTAGCTAGATCGTTGAGTGACAGATTGTGTTGCTGGTAGACAAGCCTTGGATTAGTAGCTCTAACAGCGTCGACATATGGCTAACAGGCTAAAAGATATAAGCATCCCTCCCTTGAAAACGGGGCAAGCTGAGGGGGCTAGCTGGCCCATCCGTTGGTCACGTCTACCACCGCCAACCGAGAATACAAAATCCTTGTGTTAACGTTAGTTCCAGAGGTAATACCATGCCAATCCTCACGACTCTCCAATTGAAAATGTTAACGATGGGTTATTGCTTTGTTTTTTCCCCGTCAAGGCTGCCCGAGTCCAAGAAGAATTCCACGAATCATCCACCTGTGCTGGTTAGCTGTTAGCTATAACCCCATGAGCGTTCCTTCATCATCATCACGTTATTGTTTCATAGACGTTAAAGTTGATTGATATGATGAAATTATGATTCCCAGATTATTCGTTATGGGTGGTGCCATTTGTATTTCAAGCGATAATGTCACAACTGGCAGATTGCGCTCGCATCAGCAACCAATGCAACCTCTGCCATCCTCATACCGCATACACAGCGACGTCAACAGTGAGCACGCAAGCGCAGCGAGTACGCCGCAGTCTGCCGATATTAACCAAAAGCGTCAAGAAAATGACTTAGTTATGGGCACAGCAAGAGTAAGGACAGTATGCAAAGGAACGAGACAGTAACGTTAGGCATATTATCGCCTATTTAAAATTACCCTACTAGCTGTCAAAAGCACGCGCTTCTCTAAACAAGGCCAAGTCCAGAGCCAGCATCATTTTTATTTCTTGGCGAGAAAAACACATTGGCCTACTGAAGGCTATTTCTAATTCGCTTTTTTAGAACACCACAAAGACTATTCAGTTGATGTTGGATACTGGCAGCAGGGTATGCCTATGTGTGGGCTAAGGTTACGGTAAACAGCAGCATATTGCTTTACTTTTTGATACTATTGCGCCCTCACGTGGTTTCATTAAATGTAAAATGTGGTCAAAAATAAATTATGGATACATTGACAACAAATAAGAAATTAGATTTGTTTAGTGTTTCATGGTTTAACAAAAAAACATTTTTTCAAGAAACATTGAAAATTTGAATATGTGAAAGAGAAGACACACAAGCTAGCAAATGATGAACAAAAAGCGCCATATAGTCCAAGGGCAACTTGTAGCTTGTCAGTCCCTAGATGTGCATATACCTTTGGAAGACAAGGTACAACAAACATTAGCATGATTACTAGTTGATATGATGGAATGCTGCTGTGTGTGAGACAGTTGTTCATCTTGTTCTTCTGAGGATGATGGAAGGCATTACTTCCTATCTCTCTTCATTTCAGAGGACCAGAATCCTGAAACAGAAATTGGTGGTGGAATCACTACACATTTCTACTTTAGACAATTCTACTCACTCCCCTCCTTGTCTCTAAATTCTGCTCCATCAAGTCCTCCTATAAATGTCAGTCCTCTGTAGAGTTGGATATCATTCAGTGCTTGAACTGGACAAGAAAAGGTGCCAGTACTGACATGAACATGCCATTTGTCATCTTGGATATTCTGATATCATCTCGCTAGTAGATTATCCCATTTCAAATATATTTACAGACATTTACATAGGTGAAGAAATATTTGGTTGTCAAAAATGTTTATAAAGCTATTGATTCTATTACATTTTCAATGCATTACACTACAATAAAACCAACTGCATATGATATCTGTTGGCCTATAGACTAAATTGCATAATGAAAAGAAAGAAGTTGTGGTATGGTACCCCATCCCGGTTCTGGTTCGTTCTCATTGATTCTACTCCATTCTAATATTTCTGTTTCCAACCATAGTCCTCTGCTATGCTCTGCTGTGCTCGCCTGTCCAGTCACTTTCACGTCCCTCTTCCGCGCTTGCCTCTCTCCTTTTACTCACACTGTTGTATGCATTCCTGTTCACTCCAGTTATGTCCGCCATCTCCTCATGTAGCTGTCATGAATGGTTCATTTCATCAGTATGAAATAATACAAATTTGATCCCCTCTATTATAGTAATATAGGTGAAAATACATGCAGGGAAAACTCACACACTGGTTCTCAAATCCATGCAGAAATTAAGAAAGATAATGAATAGTATTTGATTCGACTATTTTTACAATCTCAGACCATATCCTATCTGCATGTGATTTAAATTACATTGTTTTCAATTGGAATGTCCTAACAGGAGGTTATGCGACACAGTCCCGTGCTGTGCAGTGGCGTTTGGAGCAGAACGTTTGTCAGACCCCCGTTCCTATTTTCTTTCTGTTGCTCACATTGTTTGGCTATTTTAAAAGACAAATATGACTCAACAGAAGAGCATATTTAACAGCTTTAGTGTGGACACTGCAGTTAGGATAAGCTGTTATTTGTTTCTTCAGTCGATCAGTAACAAGTAACAATCAGACAAGTGAGCATGCAGACTGACACTCACTTTAACACACACACACACACATATACACACACACTAAGGCAGACAGAACCACACACCAAAAAGTGTTAAACTTTTGGGTGCAGGTAACGCACAACATCTGAATGGCACAACATTTATCACACACACACACTGGCACACCTCACACACACACCTGAGTGTCGTCTGTCAGAGTTTAGCAGAGCGAGAGGAGAGTATACCCAGCAGACGGTGTACATCATTGGGCGACGTCAGCCACGCTCCGCCATCAGCCACCAATACGCTGCCTGTGATGTAGGACGCCGCCCTGCTGGAGAGGAAGAGTACTGCGTGGGCCATCTCTGTCTTGTTCCCTGCACGCTGCAGGGGGATGCTGCTGAAAGCACCAGCATTCTCAGCATGAGGACCACCTAAGAGGAAGAGGAACAGGAAGAGGGGAAACAAGACCAGCAGAGAAGGAAGACGAGGAGAAGACGGAATAGTAGAGAGGGAAAGTGGGAGGTTAGAGGGCGTACTGTTATTGGAGATCATGATAAGGGTTCTACATATTTGAGCTTTTTAAGAAACAAAATAGTTCCAAAATAGATACCATAACACAGAATGCTAAACTACTGCACAGAATGCTAAATCATTCAGACGACCCCAATGCTAACCCGATGCCCCGACAGTGTACATACAAGTGTATGCACTAGACAGAGTCCCCTCACCCAGTCTGCGGTAGCCCTCGGTGCCTGAGATAGGTCCTGGTGCCACAGTGTTCACGCGCACGCCACTGGGGCCCCACTCCACAGCCAGGTGCTTGGTCATGGCATCTAAAACAGAGAAGGGAGGAATGAGAATTTGTTTTTGAAAGATTGGGAGCTTTGCATGTAAGCAATTATGTGTCCTAAAATCTTCTGAATTGTCCATAAAAGCTAGAGATTAGAACACCCTAACTTCATAACTGCTTTAGGTGGAGGGTATTTTACTTATTCTTTAATACTAGATTGAATTGAAATAATACATTGCCTTGACATGAAAGCTCACAAAGAAAAGCAAGAAATGGTGACAAGGATGAGTAAAAATACTCGGCACTATGGCGTTTCAAAACCTGGCCATTCCTTGCTGTCAAGGTCTCAACAAGGAGTGGGGTGGTAGCACAGTATATCTGGCTTTCCTGTTTCATCAGAAAGGCACCCACATGGCCTTAATTCCACTCATGCGTATGCGTACAGGAATTCTAAACTCACCATTGGCTGCTTTTGCTGACCCAGCATGCACCTGGAGAGCCTGACCCTTGTATCCAAGAGTGGCAGAAATGTTTACAATAGAACCTCCATGATCCTGCAATTAGTCAAACAAAATATCAGCTCTATTCACACGACCATCTATGATATTCATCTAAATGCATGACTACATGACTACTACAGGGGCGGTGGTAGCGTAGTGGTTAAAGAGCTGGGCTTGTGTGCAGTAGCCTGAAAGTTGTCGGTTCAATTCCTGGCTTCCACCGTTGTGCCCTTGAGCAAGGCACTTAACCCCGAGTTGCTCCGGGGACAATGTGATCCCTTGTAATATAGCTGACATATGTAAGTCACTTTGGTCAAGAAGTGTCTGCTAAATGTAATGTAATAACTACAACTTTTGCCATCCATACATTCACAGTTCAAAACTGTCTGGTAAATTCAGTTTTCTAATTCAGTTTCAGTTTTTCTAATTCAGTTAGCTAATGTTCACAGTGATCATTAATGGGCAATAAGACCATTTTACCTTAAACCACTTCTCATAGACCACTTTGCTGGCATTGAAAGTGCCCATGGTGTCGATCTCCAATACTGTCTTGAAGGCGTTGAATGACAAAGAGGAGGCAGGACATAGGAAGTTACCGGCAGCATCTAACCACAAAAACCTTGATGTTATGAACATCTACATCAGACAAAATTGACTAAAACAAATTGTTTTGGTTACATGCACTATCAGATACAGGTAATACACAACAAGGTAGGAAGAGATTTAGCTTGCATGGGTGTGAATAGAGACGGATGGTGTGTGTCTGTGCGTGAGTGTGTGTGTCTCTCTCTCTCTCTCTCTCTCTCTCTATGTGTGTGTGTGTGCGTGTGTGTGTGTGTGTGTGTGTGTGTGTGTGTAAAATAGGTTAAAGGTCAGAGCTCATTTGTTTTGATCAAAACAAGCCCATTATGTTTATATACGAATGACAGTGTGGAGGTGTTTCTTACTGTTGATGAGTATGTCGATACGACCCAGCTCCTCCAAAGTTCGATCTATGGCTGTGTTAATGGTCTCCGGCTGCCTAACATCTATTGCCAAAGGGAGACATCTCCGACCAGTTGCTTTAGTTAATTTCTCTGCGGCCTGCATACATATAAATACACACACATTTTCTTTTTATATTGGTCATCCACTGAAATGACTGAAAATCCACTGAAAAAGAGTTGCAGTCACCTCAGTTAGACGTTGTAGATTTCGGCTAGCAATCACTACATCACACCCATGCCTGAAGTCAGAGGTCAAATGTTATAGTAAGTGGCGGTGAATAACAGCAGAGATAGCTGACAAAGGAGAGTTTATATACTCAGTTATCAGTTATTTAGGCCTACATTCAATGTTTGTATCAAAATGTTTTATATTATAGGCAAAGCAAGATATTGAAATATATATATATGCATTGCATGTAATTAAATAACTGTAAACGATAGAATACAGTTTAAAAACTGTATTCTGTATGCACCAGGGTAAAGGACCCTGGGAGGGTTGACAGATAACATCCATCACTGGGCAGGGGAGTATTAAACATGATAACAATTGAGGTGAAAGGTTGTGTTAAAAGCATGTGAGTGAATACTATTAGACACGTCACAGGTGGTACCTCATGAAGACTTCAGCTATTCGGAATCCAATGCCAGAGCCACCTCCGGTGATAAAAGCAACCTGATCTCTGCAAAGAAACCCACACAATCATGTTAATCAAGATATGATCTGCAACCATTTGTAGATGTACATTTGCAGATATGCATCACTCACTCTCGTGTGTGTGTGTGTGTGTGTGTACTGACTTCAAAAGGTCTGGACTGTAGACGTGAGTGTAAGAACTCATGCAATCATCAGACATGACGTCCTCTGGCAATTCTTCGGTTCTCTGAGACCCTTCGGCCATCCTTGCACTGAGACGGAGACTAAAAACTCCAAACCACCTGAAAGGCATAGGCTACGATCAGTTTGCTGCTATTCGACGTATCCTGCCGATCAAAAGACTTTATTTTAGCTCTTGTTTTCACTATGTAGCCAAAACGATAATAAGTAATCTTACCTGCGGAGAAAATTGACCTGATGATTAACAGCTAGGAACTTCTGAAAAACTTAACTGTCAATTTTCACCTATCTGTGCATCCTGCAACCATGAACTCTGCACTTTGGATTGGACACCCGCTGGAGTATCGTGCAGTCTGGGAATTGTAGTTCGGCAACAAACTGTTTGTGTGATTATTTCCGCATTAAGGTTCTTCCTCTGCCGATAAAAAATATCTGGGTTAAAATAAAATGTTACTGAACAGTTGTAATCCAGGACATTCATGGATGATCAGTGCATAAATCATGAAGTACAAGTACTTTTCTGATATCTTAAAGACTCGTCTGCCCATGATTCACAGCCGCACTCCTTTTAGTGTCTGGGCATGATTTACAAAACACAAAACAAAGCTAGCCAATCACGTATTCAGGATACTTCCCGAGTTACACCAGAGTCCGTCTACGTCTACGCCCGTACTATCATGTTTTAAGAAACTTTAATCCTCATAAACTGGAAATCTAGGAACAATGTTCACATCACTCATTGGAAAAACTTGTTAACACACTATGTATCATTAGAAAACCTATCAACTACAAACGTAATCAATACTCAGGATACAACCTCTCCTCGGTACTCCTTTATACCTACAGTCCTGACCCTCTTTGCCTGAGATCCATCTCCACACCAACACACTTCATCAACAGATACACATATCCTCGAACACTGGGCAGGGGATGGTAGCTGGAACTATTATTGTTATTATTATTATTATTATTATTATTATTATTATTATTATTATTATTATTATTATTAATAGCAAATAAATAGCATCCCCTTTTTCCCCTCCCCCTTTTATTTACATCTCTGATAACTTTTCTAATTTCACTCTCTCTGCCTCTCTCATCGTTATTATGCCGGGGCCCCATTGGATGGCTTGGGAGACTCGGTCCTGGCGGGTCGCTGTGTGGGTTTGGCATTGGTTGGGTCCTGTGGGTTATTTATTGGCCCTGGGCCCCCGTTGTGCACCCTCCTCATACGCTCATGCACATGCCTTGTCCTGGAAGCACACAGCACGCTTACTCTCTTTTAATTGCACTACATATTAGGTGACATTTATAAAACATAAACAAAACCACAAAACAGGCTAGGGTAAGGGTGGAGTGCAGGTAGATACCTCATCAGGTGTCTATCTGCATGCCTCACTTATTTTAATGCACACATTACAGAGGAGGCATACATCTTACACAGGGTAAGTGTGGTGTGCATGGGGAAATCCTGACAGATATTCACCATGCATGCCCACTACACACTAGATAGAGCTCTCAACCTAGCCATTCACATACATATTTAGGTCAACAGTGGCGTGTTGGATGGAGGTCTGGGGGCGAGGTGTGGTTGGTCGTGGTAGTGGGGGACGTGTGCATATGATGGGGGCCTGAGGGGATGGGTGGCACGCAGGTCCTCCTCTCTGTCAGCTCATCGCCATAACTGCCGGGGCTGGGTGGAACTGTGGCCATTAATGGGTGCCCAGGTTGTCAATCAGTCAGGCAATCAGTTATTCTTATTATTACACTCATCTTTAACAGAATAATTACAACTCCTCCCCTCTGAAACCCTCCCTCTCTGTGTTCCAGCTTCTCTCCTCCTGGCCCAACAGCAAGCCAACCTTACACATATGCACACACACACACACACACTCACACACATACATCCATCCTCACACACTCACTACCCCTTACCCCCCCACCCACACCCCCATCCCAACACCACCTCATTCACACTCTCAGAGCTACCATCCGCAGCCCCCCTTCTTGTCATTCCAGTCATCAATTTCATCCCTGATAATCATATCTATAATCATCCTGGACGCAAATCACCCTTAGCCTTTCTGTTATTAATGTTATGTGTGTTAATAAGCCATGTCAATGTGATGTCTTGTTAAGTTACAGTATGTGTTTGTGTAATGTACATCTGTTTGTCCGATGTAGTATTCTTGTGCATGTCGTTGTAGTGTTGCATTTTCTGAAATGTCAATAGTGTTTGCAATAAAAAAAAAAAATTAAAAAAGAAACTTTAGGTCAAAATCACACCGGAATTCTCCTCTAATGCCTGTTCTTGATGCGTACTGGGATGCGTTGTGCTTATCATAATAAAAGGAATGCCTATCGCTATTAGAGTCTATTTGTACAATTTGTATGTTAAAATGTGTTGAGATGATCTCGCACTATGCTACTGCTGCAGGAGTTCACCACAACTCGCACCCTCCCATCTGCACATGTCCATCTGACCTCGTCTGGTGCCCTTGAGCAGTAGTAGCAGGCTCAGGCTGCTCACTGCTCCGGGTTAGTGTGTGCTTCACCTCACTGTGTGTACACTGTGCTGTGTGTGTTTCACTGATTCATGGATTGGGATAAATGCAGAGACCAAATTTCCCTCACGGGATCAAAAGAGTATATATACTTATATATATATACACATGCTGGCCCAAAATATGCTGGCTGGATAGGCCCTATTGGTCTGCAACAAACCTAATTTTACATTCCCAGAGGTTTTTCATTTAGTCTATCAATATAAACAGAAAGGGAAAAGCCACCTGAGATACATGGTCACATGGTTTGTTTAAAAAATAATATTTCAGTTTGAAAAGCCTTGGCCTACATGTTATAACTATTTAAAATGTAATCCCTTAAATTGATCAGTGTAACTATTCTGAATACCACCCAATTTAATTTGTAACTGTATTTAAATAGTTACCTACATTTTGAATTTGAAATACATAACCCCAGTTCCATGTATTCCGTTATTTCTCAACACTGTAAAACAAAAGCATCCAGTTATGATTTTCCTTTTATTAATGCATATACAGTACGAGTCTCAGCTAATCAATGTATCAAATATTACGAAGATAGGAAGTTCCTACACCATTATTCATAAGCAACATTAAACCACTTTTGACTCACTACAGACAAATTAAACCACTTTTGACTCACTACAAATTTCAACTAGCTCAGCTAGTACTTCAAATTCCACTGTGGACATTATAGCTAGGATGCAATTCATGAACTTCTCGCACTTCTGGATAAGTTTTTGATTTTTGGCAGGGTGTTAGGTATAGGCCTTAGGTTTTCAAAAATCCATGGATACAAGTTGGGGTAGCCCCCCTAGTGGCAGTTATCCATAAAATCCAAAATGGCCCCCGCCGAAAAGAGAAAAGGTTATATCTCAGCTTCCTTTTGTCTTAAATTGTTGTATAATGTATTTTCTCTACTTTGTTTGATTCAAGGAATCCAATTTTGATATGTTCTTCTTATTTTATGTCCATTTCCATGTAGTATCATAGTCATATTTAGCTCATAAACTGTCAATATCTCTGAAAAAGTCACATTGAAATATTCAAGTCCCTAGACCCATATTTTTTACCTCCAAGGTAGAGTAGGCCTATGCTTTTCTTTGTTGATTGGACAGGTCACTATCACTACAGTGTCAAAAATCACATGTTGTGACCAAAAGGACCATTGTTGAGGCCTTATATAAACACAACTTCCGAACTATGCCACAGTAAAAAGTTATATTAGGCTTTTCACCATGTTAAGGATCAATATTACATTTTAGTAGCCTAGAAATCTAGACGCAACCTAGCGGCTAGTCTAGCAACTCTTCGTTGGCTTGTTGTGAGCTCGAAAAATTAAACTTCTATCAGGCCAATTAAATCGTGTATAGAGTCGTTAGGCGCGCTTAACATAATGATTGATGGCAGAGTTGCAACGGTTTGGCTTGAATTCCCTGCTACTTGAAAACAAAGAAGATGGATGTTGCTGTTGGTGAACAGTGTGACATGAGTTAAGCTTTTTTTAAGTTGGCAAAAAGTTTGAATAGCCAGTCCTGAGCAACAAACCTACTGACCTAGAAGCATTGTCACCATGTCAGGAAGAGGAAGGTCATCAATCTGTTCCAGGAGTTAGGCCTCTCAGAGCTGAGCACATCTCAGAAATGCTGGGACCTCAAAAAAGCCAAGCACTGCCCCTCTTCCACGCGTTCACACCAACACCCTCATTCTGATCACCAAGACCCAACCAGCCATACACTGGAATCAGTGCACATGCAAGTTCTCAAATGCTGGACTGTACTCATGTATAGTAAGTACTGCGGTGTCGAGTCAGTCAATCAAACCCGGAAGCTTCTTTTCACTCATGGGCTCAAATCCCTGGATTCAATCCCCCTGACCCATCATGCCTTATTCCAGCATGGAAAGCGTGCCCTGCACACTGCAGCTTTTGTCTGGAAGCAGTCCCTCTCCAAAACACCAGAGATTCCAGACCCCAGTGAGTGGGGCTGAGAATGGAATGACAGAACCAAAGTCTGGGTGCCATATTGGACAGATCTGGAAGATGCCAGCAAGGGATGCTCACTCCTCCTCAACTGTGGCTGTGTGGTTGCCTGTATGGGCAACTGTAAGTGCCACCGAGCTGAGGGGTATTTCACAAAACCTAGATTAAGCTGGGATTTTTAGGTTATCCTGGATGAATTTAGCCTTGACTTGGTTTCACAAAAGAGATGGCACATAAGTTACCATGGGGATTTATTCTCTGCACCTAGCCTAGTCCCGACCAGGCTAACAGCCAAGCTAAGTTAATTCTAATGGAAATTATGTCGTCTTATTGGTTCAGCTAGCTGTCATTCACATCAGACCTCCGTGCTAATTTTTAAGGAGCTTTATTCCATTTATAAACTATTTGCTAAATGTATTTGCTCGCAAAACAAAACAGATTGTCTGTCTACTGCCATATAGTTATTATTTTAATTGTGATAGCCTTATAATTATTAACATAGGCCTAGGTACTCTTTGTTAGCTTATTTTATTGATAGACGTTTGATGAATAGCCTACTGTAGTTGATTGGAAGTGGAGGGGCCAGTTCTTGGAGGTATTATAATATTAAGGTATATCATATGTGCATCTTTGCAGAAGCAAGCGCTTTCTTAATGACGTTGCGTGCCGAGACAAGAAAGCACACTCACACGTGGGTGCATACGTAAATTTGCATTCAGTTGGTCTACCACGCCTACTCCCGCTGTTTTACAGAAATAGCCATGATTCCCCATTCCAAAAAGGACAACTTTACTTCATTGTTAGTCTATATCAAAAGCGGTTGTTCACTTTGTGTGAATGACGCTATTTTCCGCGTCTTTTTTATTCCAACCGTGGGCATTTTGGAGCAGAAACGAGAACGTGCACACATCCTGATTAACTTTCACCTGGCTTGACATAGTTGCTCCTACTCATCTTGGATTGGCGTTAGTGAAACGAGTTTAGCTAGAATGACCAGACAACGCTATGTCAAACCTCGCTTTATCACTTATCTTGGATGTCTTAATTCTGCCTTTGTGAAATACCCCTCTGGACTTTGCTGTACCACATTGTGCAAGTGTGAGGGAGGCTGTACTAATAATGATGAAGAGAAACCAAAATTCTTTGAATAAATACATAATGTTTAAGCAAAGTCCTTTTAGGCAAGTCCCTCTACTCGGCGGCCATATTGCAACACTTTTTGGGCACTCATCGGGCATCCATTTCGGCAGAAATGCGCGTGCGCAAGGCTTCACAACACCAATCTTGCTCCAGCGGTGAGATCACAACACATGATTGGCACGATGTCTTCACAACACACCACATTATTGGCTCAATGTGTTCACAACACAGCACATGATTGGCTCAATGTATTCACATGTCAACATTTTGCAGCGGAAAGGGTGTGATTTGCGTAGACAACAGCCATATTGCCGTCACAAACTAAGCTCATGCATTTCTATGGAGGATTTATAGAGTGCTGTTTCTCCTCATTAGAAAGTCTCTGGTTTAAGTATGAATTGTTTTTTTTTGTGTTATTTGACTAAAATATATTATTGATCCTTAACATGGTGAAAAGCCTAATATACTGTAATTTTTCACTGTGGCATAGTTCTGAATTTGTGTTTATTTAAGGCCTCAACAATGGTCCTTTTGGTCACAACATGTGATTTTTGACACTATAGTGATAGTGACCTGTCCAATCAAAAAAGAAAAGCATACCTTGGAGGTAAAATATGGGTCTAGGGGCCTGAGTAATATTTCAATGCGACTTTTTCAGAGATATTAACAGTTTATGAGCTAAATATGACTATGATACTAGATTTAACCTGGAAATGGACTTAAAATAAGAAGAACATATCAAAATTTGATTTCTTGTATCAAACAAAGTAGAGAAAATATATTATACAACAATTTAAGACTAAATTCTCTGAGCATATAGCTTCTATTGCAAAATCATGTTGGTTTATGCTTTACAACATTAGGAAGATCAGACCTTATCTGACACAAGATTCCACACAACTTCTTGTTCAGACCATGGTCATCTCTAAGCTGGACTATTGTAATTCACTATTAGCTGGCTTACCCGCTTGTGTAACAAGATCATTACAGCTGATTCAAAATGCTGGAGCACGCCTGGTCTTCAATCAGCCAAAGAGGACACATGTAACTCCTCTCCTATCCATTGGCTCCCTATAGTAGCCAGAATTAAATTTAAATCTCTCACTTTTGCCTATAGGACACTAACTAGATCTGCTCCTAGTTATTTTAATTCAATAATCAAGCCTTACATCCCCAACCGCCCACTGCGGTCTTCTGGTGAGCGTATGTTGTGTCGACCAGTCATGAAAACTGGGTCTAATTCCAGACTCTTTTCTTCAGTGGTTCCATGTTGGTGGAATGAACTGCCCAGTGCTCTCCGTTCCTGTGGTAGTTTTGGGTCGTTTAAGAGGGGTCTAAAGACATTCCTATTCAACATATACTTAGTTGTTTAAGCACTTATGTGTTATGGTTTATATAATGTCGTTTTATTTTAATTGGGCTGTTAATTAATTTGACATTATTGTTTATTATTGATATTCTCCTTAATGTAGTCTTAGCATGTCATTGTTTTTATATTATTGATTGAATTGACATTATTGTTTTATGATTATTGCCTTTCCCCTTTTTTACATTGCTTTTTATTAGGCTATTGCTTGAATTGATATTATTGTGTACTACAACTATTCTCCTTACTATATTTGACCTACATTTTAATCTGTTCCCTGTTCAATTTTAAATATTATTATGTTGTTTTGTATTTATGTGTCGCTTTTGACAAAGGCGTCTGCTAAATCCATAACCATAACCATAAATTAAGCTGAGATATAAACTTTTCTCTTTTCGTGGTGTTCGTTGATGTTCAAAAACAAGTAGCGTAGCGAAATACAGTTTCTGTCGTGTTTTATTTGGCATTTTGTAAAATCCCATTGATTTTACTCATTCTGTTGGAAGACTCATTGCACGTTGATAGCTGCGCCACCGTCTATGCTTCAGGTTCAAATATTGAGCGGTTGTGAATAGTTCCACAATAGCAAATAAGACGGCTGGAAATCATACATTGCGCCGATATATTTGCTTTTAATAATCAACGAAAACACCACTAACCACTCGGTGAGTTGCAGTTTTGAAATCTAACGTTAATGTTTGTTTTAGGACATGTTTGAGTAGCCTACTACAGTATGCCCATTGCCAGCCACCCTGAGAAGTCAAAGGCGATTCAAAACGTGTCAGAAAAGTCGAGACAGGACCAATCATCAAAATGTCGGTGTCCACCACTCTAGTTCATCCAAAACAAACCAGAAAAGGGCCTTAAAGTGCTAAAAACCGGAATTTTCCTTTAACTGGGGTGCCCGTCCCAAACATCATCACTGCTAGCCTGATGTGTTGTCCTTAACATAATAAAAAGGCTTCTCACTCCAGATGCCCTCATTCTCACCTGTTCCGGGACAATTCTGAGAACCCAAATCGAAACCCCTACAAGGCTTAATTAATTGAGGTGTATTTTTGTCTGTCCTGCTAAAAACAACCTGTCTAATTTATGCTAACAGAATTGGATTAATTCGATAAAATGCCGCTTATTCAAATTGCGTTTTAGGTCCTCCCCAACATGATGAATTTCACAACACAGACGACACTTTCGGCAAGAAGTTTATTAGAACCTATTTTGTACAATTTGTACGCTATTGTCATTTGTATAACATTGGCAACCTTGTGATATGAGACGGGCAATATAACTAAAAGACGACTAAATGAAAAGATTACGCCCATCTTGCATACATAAATCTGACCTCATCACTAAGTAAAGTTGAGCGGAATGTAACAGCTTTTGCGGCGTCAGTGCTTAAGGAAAGTGTTCAAAGCAAAACATGCCTTCTTAATGTCAGTGGTGTTGTAATAATCACTCTTCAAAACACTCCACCGTTGGAGATTTCCACGGCCTTTCTTGGGTAGGCCCAATGCCAAGCCCGGCTGAATACTTTTCCATATGGCCTGGCATACCTCTGGAATCAGCATGGATATTGTGCGCTGTTCCAGTCTGTAATCAAGTGATAGAGTATCCAGAAAGCTTCCATGTGCCAGGAAGTGCAAAGTCAGTGCAAGTCTCTCATCGATACCAACAGGTATGCTCTGGATGCTCTCGTGGGTGATAAATGGAGTGATGCGACAAACCAATTCATCAAACTTCGCAACAGACATACGGAAGTACCCGCGGTGATGCTCATCATCCAGCTCTCGGAGCTCTTGTACCAAAGTTTGGAACATTCCAATCCTGGCTTTTTTTGGTGGTGGCAGTGACTCAGACATTCTTCTCTTCCTTTGCTTGTCACCCTGCCCAGGCGGGGTTGCCTGAGGAATGATTAAGAATTATATTAAAAAAAAGAGGCAGTTTCAGTTTTACAATTTGAGCTTTGGATTACTATACTGAGCCTGATCTATTTGTACCAGAGATTTTCTTACCTTTTAGAAAAATGTCACCTGGGGTAAAACTCCCCCCGCAACCCTGATTTGCATTTGTATAGCTCACAGCATTTTCATTTACATGTTAAAGCCTCCCCTAGAATTAGGAGGAGGGGGGTCATGGGGGGACAACTGCCAAGCAAGGCCCACGTCAATTTCTGACAATTCATGGCAGTTTTCGGCGTTGCCTGCAAATTACCGTGAACAGCCGTTAACCTGAACTTCCACGACAATCTACAGTGCCGCATAGTGACGAAAATCACACTTTTCATGCAGTGGTTATAGGAATTAATGGACTTGGGCAGACACTGCGCATCGGGGAGTTCTTTGCCTCTCGCCCTCGTCCATTAATTCCGTATAACAGGAAACCTCTGTGGCCGTTATCACTTATATAAAGTATTATTCATAAGCAGCCCAACATTTGTAGGGTGGAAGACAAACGTGTTCTCAGTATGACTGAACCATTAAAAATTTGTACGGGATTTTCATTGATTTTCTACAAGGCTAGATTTGAAAAAAAAAAGGGCAAAAAGACTGACATAATAATAAACTTGTTTTGTATGCAT
The DNA here is from genome assembly GCF_018492685.1 of Alosa sapidissima. Classification (NCBI taxonomy): domain Eukaryota; kingdom Metazoa; phylum Chordata; class Actinopteri; order Clupeiformes; family Clupeidae; genus Alosa; species Alosa sapidissima. The sequence goes on from NC_055980.1 coordinate 4,532,820, forward strand.
TTGGTATCCTTATGATTTTCAGGATTTAACAAGGAGAGGTTGTGTTTTCCGGTCATTTTCATAGAATCAAAATTGTGTGTGTATGGAGTTACATTTGTTCCACTTTTATGAGCGCGCCTAATGAGCGAGCGGAGGAACAGTTTATGTGAGCATGTACAGTGAAACTGAAGGAAAGGGGGCTGATATTGCACATACATACATATTGATATTAGCAAACAGGCAGACATTTGTGGGTACAACATAGATTCCTGTTTGCTCAACTACCAAGTTTTTTTGTGCTCAAGTTTAATTTTTCCTCAAAATATCATTTGTGTGCTCGCTCAAAATATTGTTCTGCGCTCAAATTGTGCTACTGCTCGCTCATAAAAGTGGAACAAATGTAACTCCATACTCCTCAGGCTGCTGCACAGCATAGCATTTCAGTAGATCGTGAGTAGAGCACATGTGAAATCATGGGAGCCTCCCTAGCCTGAGTCATTGAGAACTAACAATTAGTTTGAACACACACACGAGCACTACGATAAACATTACGCCTATTTAGCAACCCAAACAAAACTTCATTATGCACTTGCATATTACTGTTGTGATTTCAAAGTTAATCATCACTGGGTTCACTGGGATTACTACCAGAGAGCAACTAGCTTTCACTCGTGGTAAATTAACATTAGCATTCACAAATGCACCAAATATTAAACATACAAATGTCTTACTTCAGCAAAACAGTCTAAACATAGGTTACTCCTTAAAGTGCTATCAGTTACCCAGTAAATCATTTGCCATATTTCATGAGATGTTAACATTAACCTACCTGATAAAGAATGATATAAATGAGAAGATATATACAAGTTGCGACATGTGGATGCAATAGGCCTCTCTCACGTGGTGTTAGGCTTCTGTTTGGCTCGTCAGGAGGGGAGGACCCATAGACATAATATACATAGACGCCGCATCGACCGCTGCTCCCTACTAGCGCTGACGAGATTTGGAGCCGCCATCTTGGACCGGTCATCCACTCCACTCAGTGTAATCTGTTTGGCCGGTGCAATGAGCTGTCAGCACACTTAATTAATCATATCTCACTGAATACCGAACAGATTTTCACGCGGTTTTTTTTGCTGCAAAGGTCATACATGTAGCTATGATACAGGCCACATTGTTCGAAAATACAAAATACAACCAATAGTACGGTAATGTTAAATCTTACTTGTGAAAAGTAAATCCCCCGAGTATGGTCCGCCGATTTGAGCAGGAACATGCTGCACAGTGCTGTCATCTTGTGTTTTCTGCTGCAACGCAATGAGGAGTATGACCGGTCCAAGATGGCGGCCGCATTTCTTGTTTCCAGCAGCCAATGCGGCGTCTATGTATATTATGTCTATGGGAGGACCAGGTCAGGACTGGAGGCTTCGCCGTCACTTAGAGCCGTATATTACTATTGGCATAGCGCCATCTACAGGTGTGGTGTTAAACAGCGTAGTAAGCGCACAACTAGACAGGAGATTAGAATAATGAAAAATAGGGATGTCTGTTTCTGTTTTATAATAATAATAATAATAATAATAATAATAATAATAAATCAGTCATATTGATACAGTGAATATTGACTCCAACTTCGTCATAAAAAAAACATGTAATGTTTTCGATCATTGGCATTTAGTTTAAAACTGGTTCAGGCACCAGCACCGTTTTAAAAGTAGGCCTATCAATTTTGCACCGTATAGGATTAAACTCAAATGATACCAAATCCTATTTATGACTGTATAATAATATTATCATTAAATGCTTAGCTGGAGTGATTTTCCCCCATCATTCTAAAAAAGCAGGTCTTTTCCCTTTATTTTTTTTCTCGCAATACAGCTTCATTTACGTGTTAAAATCACATCAATTCTTCTCTCAACCTTTCTCTGGTTGCCATGATACACACCGACTAAAATTCCAGTAAAATAAGTTCCCTCAGAGCCTGGTTCCCTGTTCAAATTATCCCTACGTTAAACCATCATCTGGACTTGAAAAAACAATAAACCACTTGACTCACTATATGTCAATATCTGCAAATTGTGTTTTTCTCAACCAGTACTCAAAATTCCACTATGGACATTAATGGGTTACATTGCTAATGTGGGGCAGAGGACATATTACTCCAGAGACCCTCATACCCTGGATACCCCTGCATACCTCCTATGAGCAGTGGAGCAGAAAATCAAAGCCTTTCTGACCCTTATCAGTGTCAGATCAAATCTCAAAACCCCCAACCAAAAAGATTAACTGGGGTACCCGTCCCGACATCACTGCTAGCCTGGTGTGTTGTCCCTAACATAATTAAAAGACTGCTTCTCACTCCAGATGCTCTCATTCTCACCTCTTCTGGGACCAAATTGAAACCCCTACAAGACATTTTGTCTGTCCTGGACAAAACAACCTTTCTAATTTACGCTAACAGAATTTTATTTAATTCATAAAATGCAGTTTATTCACATGCAGATTTATGTCCTCCCCAACATGATTTCACAACACAGACAACACTTTCGGCAGGAAGTTTATTAGAACCCATTTGTACAATTTATAGACTATTGTCATTTGTAAAACATTGGCAATATTGTGATACGAGACTGGCAATATAATCTCGCACACGTCCATCTGACCTTGTCACTAAGTAAAGTTGAGCGGACTGGCGTCAGTGCTTAAGGAAAGTGTTCAAAGCAAAACATGCTTTCTTAATGTCAGTGGCACTGTAATAATCACTCTTCAAAACCCTCCACCGTTGGGGATTTCCACGGCCTTTCTTGGGTAGGCCCAATGCCAAGCCCGGCTGAATACTTTTCCATATGGCCTGGCATACCTCTGGAATCAGCATGGATATTGTGCGCTGTTCCAGTTTGTACCTAGATGATAGAGTATCCAGAAAGCTTCCTTGTGCCAGGAAGTGCAAAGTCAGTGCAAGTCTCTCATCGATACCAACAGGTATGCTCTGGATGCTCTCGTGGGTGATAAATGGAGTGATGTGACAAACCAATTCATCAAACTTCGCAACAGACATACGGAAGTACCAGCGGTGATCATCATCATCATCATCATCATTCTGCTCTCGGAACCGTTTCACCATAGTTTGGAACTCTCCAATCCTGGCTTTTTTTTGTGGTGGCAGTGACTCAGACATTCTCTTCTTCTTGCGTTTGATACCGGTACCAGACGCAGACGGGGTTGCCTGAGGAATGATTAAGAATTAAATAAAAGGGAAGCAGCCGTACACGTTACTAGCCCTTGAAATTACTTCAGTTTTATAGCTTGAAAATCACATTATCTGGGAAGCAATGTCTGGGCATTAAAGCGCAACTCTCACCAAAATGCAACCGAGGGTCTTTTTGTGAATGTACCCAAGTCAAACTTTCGTTTAAAAAAATAATTACGTTGGAAGCTTGACCGTATTGTCGTTTTGGGTCAATTGGCCTTTTGAATGGGAGTCATAGGGGCACTACTGTTTTGATGCATATCGCTATTTTTAAAACACTGAGAAGGATCGACACAACATGAAACTTTGATTGAAGTATCACCAGTGTCTCTACACATGAACTCAAGCATTGAGAACATTGTTTGTGTACACAGAGTTTGCTAAAAAGAGGTTTTGGACATCTCACTTCTTGACTGGCAAGATGGCAGCGAACAGAAAAACCAAGTAAGTTGTTCAAAACCTTTCTTTTCTTAGGGATCTGACTGGTGTATATGCAATGAGCATGTCAGAAATGTAGATGTGAGCTACACCCATCAATGATTTAAAAATAATTAGAAGTATTTTAAAATCAATTCTTTGCTTTACTGGGAGCTAATGGAGTGATGTTGATACTGGAGTGATGTGATGACATCTTTGTGTTCTGGATAGTACTCTGGCTGCGGCATTTTGTATAAGCTGGAGTTTGTTTAGGGTCTGTTTTGTCAGTCCAGCAAACAGTGTGTTACAATAGTCTATTCGACTAGATATAAAGGCATGAACCTGCTTTTCAGAGTCTGCTTGGGTTAAAAAGCACCTCGTTAGCTCGTATTTGCTAGGTGTATGTTTAGAATGTCATAGCCTACACCTACTGTATGGAGTCATAAGTAGTTCACAGTGTTTGATCTCATTTTTGTATCCACATGGCACCCTTTATTATGTTGTCTGCAAAAACAATACTTTATTAATGTTGAGCCAATGTTTGAGGTATCTGTAACACATGAAGATATTAAAGCAACACCAAAGAGTTAACTTTTTTGTACCTTAAAATAATGTTTCCAAAATCGTTTCAGTGGTTCATCAACTTGTAACAGGGTGAACGGCACTTCTGCATTCGCTTCACAGCCCTCTATCGGCTATAACCGCACTATGTAAGTTTGCCAGATCGGGTAGCGGATATGTAGTTCGATGGAATGAGACATAAGAAACTACAAATTTGACTTGCATCTGATGTCGCAATACATCGTACTTTCATAAATCATGCAACATATTCTACCTTGTCTGTGGACATCGTTATTTGCAAAGCCGGTGCTGGATAAACAAATAGTGTGCGTGCGACAGAGGGAAAGTTCTTTGGTGTTGCTTTAAGGATAAAACAAAGTGTGATTCAATTATTTTGTTCATAGGACTAAAATAGCATGTGGGGTAGCTAGTAGGAACACGAAAATCAATGTGGGAATAGCTCAGTTTACAGGCATTTTGTTTAGAAAGTTCCAATGTACCATGTTTCATTCATACATAAATACACTTGCATTGGGTATCTATGTGTTTTCATTCTTGTCTTTGAGGCAAAAAAATGTTTGACTACTTATTTATCTATTGACACTTTGTACACTATATATGCCCATACACTGAGCTACTTTCACATACTGTCTATAAAACCATGTGAGAATGTCAGAAATGTAGGCGTGATCTTAGATGCTGATCTTAACTTTCAGAAGCACATATCTAGTATTTCCAAGACTGCGTTTTATCTTAGAAATGTATCAGCTTGCAAGACCCTCGATATCACCAGTTTTGCATTTTGTTCCATATCTAGGGCCTTATATAAAACGAATGGTCATGCAGTACAAACTTTTACTGGTCCAATCATACTGAGAACATATATATGTCTGTATTGTATCTTACAAAGGTTGGGCAGACTAGGAATAATACTTTTCAAGATATTAATGCCCAAACATGGCCTCCAAGATAAGGCATTTCTGAGGGTGTACAAATCATACAAAATCAAGGGTGAAAAAATTTATGAAAACGTAATTTAACAAAAAATCTTTGCACCTCCAACAGGCATACCTGGTTACCGCCCCAAAACGCCCACATATGCCCGTATGTTTGTGTGAAAAAGAAATGGCCCTAATGTCAAACTTTCGATGACTGAATAGTAAGTACAACATTCAAATAACAATGCTTAACTCATTGGTAAGAAACCACTTCTAGTACTGCTAGAACTACTACTAGCAAAGATTGTTAAGGCGGAGCTACTAGGCTATGCTGCACTGCTGGTATGGCATTTCAGGAGATCGTGCTAGGGCCTATAGCCTGAGTCGCCATTTGAGAACCAATTAGTTTGGAAACGAACTCTACGATAAACATTACATATCACAAATGGCCCAAACATCACATATAAAACGTCATTATGCACTTGCATATTACTGTTGTGATTTCGAAATTATTCTCATATGCTCACTGGGTTCAATAGCTTTTACTACCAGAGCAACTACCTTTCATAGCTTTTTCACTCATGGTAACAGCATGATACATGCTGATAACAGCATTCACAAACGCACCAAATATAAACGTAAAAAGTCTTACTTAAGAAAAACAGTCTAAACATACTATAGTGCTATCAGTTACCCAGTATACAATTTGTAATATTTCATGAGATGTTAACATATTAACCCACCTGATAAAGAATGATATAGTGAGTAGAAGCAACCATCTAACACGTGTTAGGCAGACGGGCCTGTCTCACGTGAGCGGTATATCACTATTGGCATAGCGCCATCTACAGGTGTGGTGTTAAACAGCGTAGACAACCTTAGCACTAATGTTCTGTAGTTAAGCACGCAAGGAGATAAAAAAAAAAATCTAATCTAATAAAAATTATTATTAATTTCTAGGCTATTACATGTTGCTCTTCTTATAGCTCAAAGTGGGTCGGTACCCATTTTATAGTCCAGTGGGTGTGGCTCTTCCCCAATGAATGTCAGTGAAACTACGGGTAAGCCAAAGCTGTAGGGTTCTGTGATCAGAATTGAATGTGAATTGAATGTGTTAATGTGTCTCACATTGTAGCATAATATAGCCTACCACAGAAGTCTGAAAAGCAAAAAATGTCCCTCATTATGGCAATCCACCCTAGGCCTATCAATTTTGCACCGGTATCGGATAAAAAGTATAGTCTATATGGATAAAACCCAAATGATACTTACCCTATTTATTATTGTATAATATTCAATATTCATTATTAAATGCTTAATATCTGGACTGATTTTCCCCACCATCCTAGAAAAGCAGGTCTACCTCCGGGAATGTATAATGTAAATGTTGTCCTCTCTCTTGATTTTCTTCTCGGAATACAACAGAATGCTTCATTTATTGATTTCATTCTTTCTTTTAAAATTACAAAAATTCTTCTCTCATGCTTTTAGGTTGCCATGATATACACCGACTGAAATTCCAGTAAAAGAAGTTCCCTCAGAGCCTGGTTCCCTGTTCAAATTATCCCTGCCTTAAACCATCATCTGGACTTCTGCTTCTCCTGGACCGAGGCTACCTATTTTAAAAGGCACTTCCTTGGCCTTGAATGGAGAGATAATACCTTTTAAAAAGAGTGTGTACATCGCAGTCGTTAATTCATGCACAAGAACTTTGCTCATATAGGCCGACTCTGCACTTTGTCCAGCATATAAATTGGGGCCCCTAGGACACAAGTGCTAACCTTGAGCGCTAACCACATTCAAGTAAGTATTGTGCGCATGTAAGTGAAACTATTTGTGCATTACAATTAATACAGCATTCATCATTAAGTAGCTACTTACACCAATTGCATCCTGAACTTCATACAATGCATTCTGGCACTGTGTGAAGCCCAGCATGCATTGCGTTAAGCCAGTCCTGTCAGCAGCTATTTGGAGAAAGCACCCATTTGGCTATGGTCATGCCGAATGGACGAAAAAAATCTCACTCAGAGAATGCTAATGACCAGGTGGCAATCTACACATCCCGAGTCATCATGGAGCAGACGTGGTCTCAATATTCAGTATGTGGATCCTGGTTTAGTCCTTTCTGAAAACTTGATACAGTAAATAAACCATTACAAGACCCCATACTCTGTGTGAATGTCATGTCTGTACAACCCACAGTCCAGTTACAGCTATGTTTTTAAAGCACAGATCGACATAGTGTCAACGGAAAAAAACTTCATAGGTTTATTTTTTCAGCAATAAAAACACAAACACTTACAACTTACAAAAATATTAGAACAAATTATTAATTTGCAGATGAACTTATTTTATAAAATTGATCATAAAGGGAATGGTCTGTAACTTAACTAAGGCAACAACAGAGTATAAGGGCGGTGTACAATCTAACAAGTTAGTTGGGGGGCGGGGGGCTAGATGAGAACATGCAGCCAGCCTTGGGAATCCCCTTGCAGCAGTGCTCCCCTACTGGGGTGAAAGGCCATGACTGAGCACACCGCTGTCAGGTAATCTGGGCTGTCGAACACGTGGACCAGATGGCCGCCCTCATGAAACACCTTGATCTTGTTCACCTGCTTCGTAGTGCTCACCATAAAGCAGTCCTCCTGCTTTGGGTCCCACAACGCCTGCCGCTGGGGCCCGCGGGACGCCATATTCCGCTGGTAATCAACACTAACGGTACACAGGTTAGATTGTTACAATGTACGTCATATTTTGCCTCTAATCAACACTACACACACAGGTCAGATTGTTACAATGTACATCATATTTTGCCTGTAATCAACACTAATGCTCACAGGTCAGATTGTTACAATGTACGCCATATTTTGCCTGTAATCAACACTAATGCACACAGGTCAGATTGTTACAATGTACGCCATATTTTGCCTGTAATCAACACTAATGCACACAGGTTAGATTGTTATAATATAGTTAAAGATACCTACACACACAGTTTAGATTGTTTTGTTTGACAAAATGGAAAAACAAAAGGGCCTGTAAATATATTGACTGTAGGCTTTGCAGAGACTTCAGTGTCCCAGCCAGCCTATTAAGGCACTTACTCAATGGAGGTCATCAAAGGAGTTGAGGCCAGATGTGATGCATCAAACACCCTGGGAGACAACAGAAGAAAATAGGTTAGGTGCTAGGGCTGCTTGATTAAGGCAAAAATCAAAATCACAATAATATTGGTCAATATTGACCAGACAATTATTTAACATGATTTTACTCAATGATTCTGGAAATATCATTAATGTTATAAAAAGAAACAGCAAATTAAATTGGAGTTTGAATTGGGATATAAAGTATACAGCAGTTGACACTGTAAAGGGTCATTCACACCAAGAACGGTAATGATAACTATATAACGATAACATTCTGTTTTGCAACAATGCTCTTGGTTTGTCCAACACACCCCTTTTTGGCCTATTCACACCAAGAACGATAACAATTTTTATCGTTCTCAAAATCACTCTGAAAGTGATCCCCAACGTTATTGTTCATGTCGTTATCGTTATAGTTTGTGTGAACGTGGTCATTCATATTAACGAGAACGATATTTGTTTATAGTTATTGTTATTGTTCTTGGTGTGAATAGGCCTTAAAGCAAAGGGGTGTGTTGGACAAACCAAGAGCATTGTTGCAAAACAGAATGCTGCAAAATAATAATATTTCTTTTTTTAAAGAAATTAAAGTTGTTTTTATAATTGCTAAGTGTCTTGATTTGATTAATTGCATAGCCCTATTAGGTACAAGCAACAGATTATTTAGGGTCTGGCAAATAATGCAACGCAAATAAATAAAAACACTGAATGTAAGAAAAAGCTATTCATGGCCATGTTGGATTTAACTTCAAACACTGGGTAACTATATGGAAACTATATGGGCTATACCACTACTTCTGCATGAAGTTGCATTTCAACTTCTTTTGACAAAGCAGTATGAATCAGAATGTAATGTGTGGCAGGTATTCACCATATCCTCACAACATGTCTAAAGTTGTTCATGAATGTGGTGAACAATATTTTCAGTCACGATCATCACAGCAGCGTTCCTCTTTTGGGCTATGATGGCCCCACAGCAAGCCATCCCACTTCTTACACCATGTGTAGTTAAGGGAAAGAGTAGTCACACCATCCTAGCACACTCACACACACACCTGAGTTTGTCAATGCTGGTGGTGAGCACTCTGTTTCCAGTGTCTGGGGAGAAATAGGCTGAGAACACACGGCGGGTGTGTCCATCCAGCACTGACACAGGCTGGGTGGACTCCTTCAGGCTCCGCACATCATATATGCCAACTCCACTGTCAACACACAGACACCAATACACTAGAACCCAACCACCACAACTTCACAAGTGATATCTAGCAGACAGCTCTACATAAACTTTCACTGTGTGGATATGTACAGGTGCATCTCAAAAAAATACACAGACAACTCGCCTGACCTGAACTCTTCAGAGAATTTATGGAGTTTTGTTTTTAGAGGAAAAAATGGTCAAGACACCAGACCCAACAATATCCAAATTAAGGCCACCATCAAAGCTTCCAGAACACCTCAGTAGTCTCAGGCTGAATACCTTCATACCACACCATTTTGATGCAGTAATTTGTGTAAAAGGAGTCCAACCAAGTATTGAGTGAATAAATTAACAATTTCAGATTAGTACATTTGTTTTCAAAAAGGTCGTAAGGTCGTCAAAATTTGTATACCGGTATTAACCTCTTTATTCTAATATTTTGAGATACCGATTTTTGACTTTCATGAGCTGTAAGCCATAATCATCGAGATTAAAAGAAAACATTCATAAATATTTCACTTTATATGTAATGAATCTAGAATATATGAAAGATTCACTTTTTGAACTAAATTATGGGGAAAAACTTTTCCACAATATTCTAATTTGAGATGCATGTACGCGGAATTGATAAATGTAGCAATCACCCCACTCCAATTCATTAGTTGCAATTCCAATGAAACACAGCAAGTTAACTTATAGCACATTGAATACATATTGGTTATTCAAAATACTAAAAATCCTCTGAAGAGTTCTCATTATTCAATTCACACAGACAGGTCCTACAGAAACTAAGGGGCTTTTGAAAGAAGTGCCTGATTTAGTGCAGACAAAAGGCCATGAAGAAAGCTCCTTCAGAAGAAGGGTTTAAATTAAACACTACACACACACACACACTTTTTAAAATGAAACACACACAAATAATAAATACTAACACATTTAGTCATCCATACCTGTCCACAGCTACCACAAAGTACTGCTTCTGCACGGGGTGGATGTGGGCACTGTATAGAATCCCTCGTCCAAGAGTATGGATAGATTCATGAGATGTCCTGTGAGAACACATAGTAGGAACACATGAAAGCTGGTGCAATACCTCTTGGGACAAGTGGCTACACATCAGTGTTGCGCAGAATGCCCGAAATTGGACGACCGCGGTCACTAGTCATAAAAAAATATTTTAATGATATTCGGATCATAATTGTGAGCGACGTGTTTTTGTTAAAATATTTATTTATTTATTTATTTATTTATTTATTTATGAGATTTTCCTCAAAATAAATTTGCTTCCCTTCAAGGTTGGACTTTTCCTAATTGTTTTCATTGTGAGATTACAATAAATCACCAACACATCATTTTTATGCATAGGTGCCAATAATTCTGGAGGGTACTGTATTTGTGTTTCAATCAGATAGAACTTCAAGTTATTCAATGAGGCAGAGGACAGGACATATTTGAGTAAATTCCAGAGACTCATACCCTGGAGTCCGTGTGTCAACGATGGCAATGTCTCCATGTACATCTCCTATGAGCAGAGTGGAACAGTCATGCGACAGGAAATCAAAGCCTTTTAGCCTCTTATCAGAGCGGTATACCTAAAATCAAAGAGGAAATAAGTGATTTAAAAGGTGGTTCATCTAAACAACAATCTTAGATGTCAAATATTCCAATATTAAGTATACATTGAATACATTTACATTTTTACCCTTTTATAAAATGCATTTCCTTTTCATCTTACAAATACTACATAGAAAAAAAGCATTTGGACGCCTGCCATTACACCAGCAGGACCTTCAATGACATCCCACTCTAAATCCATTGATATTAACCAGGAGTTGGTATAGGCTATAATAGCTTCCATTCATCTGGGAAAGATTTCCACAAGATTTTAAGAGTGAATGAGAATTTTTGTCTATTCATTCAGAAGAGTAGGTGAGGTCAGGCACTGATGTTGGACAAGAAGGTGTCAAGTCAAGTCAAATTTGTTGTCCTTCTAGCTCACAATCTCTTTTCTTTTGGATGAGCTAGAACAGACATTGTGAGTCAGGCCTTCTCATCCAACATCAGGGCCTGGCCTGGCCTGACCAATGCTTTTCTGGATGAATAGGCTGGCAAAAATTCCCACAGTCCCTCCAAAATCTTGTAGAAAGCCTTGTCAAATGAGTCGAAGATGTAACTCCTATCCTCTAGTATCAGTATTGACAGATACAGAACTCCTAGCTATATTCTCTTCTGCACTGTAGTTAAATGTTATTCTAACACTGTAGCCCTGTAGTTTAAAAGTTAACTTAGCTTTAATGTTAATAGCTTAAAGTTTTTATTCTATTGCTGTAGTGTAGCTCTGTAGCTTACAGTAAATTTAAATGTCCACAGACTAGATGTTATTCACTGTTGTAAGTCACTTTGAAGAAATGTATCTGCTAAATGAATACATGTAAATGTAAATTCCAAATGCTGATGGATTTAGAATGGGATGTCACTGTTCATGTGGATGTATACTCTGATTCACTAATGCAGTTTCATTTCAGCTCAAACCTCATCAAACACAGCTCGTTCCATGTGTCCTGCCCGTGCTGTGCCATCGTAACTGGTGGTGATCAAGGTTGAAGGTCGTTGCATGGAGAAAGCCATGTGGGTGACTGAGCTAGTGTGAGGTTCAAACTGTAGAACACCATTGTCACCCCAACTAGCCCCCTTAAAGAGCAAAGTCAGATCAAGTTACCAATTTTAGATTATGAAAAGATTTGAAAGACTACAGTCGCACACCCTTTCACATCTAAAGACAAGTCACATATTTTATAGTCACAGACTATGAATTTACAACGACTAGGAATCTTGCAGGGTCACTATTTACAAGACGGCAACTAGACTCCTTTAAATTATTTCCCATCGTGCTGAAGATATCAACAGGAACTCAACAAGGCTTATGTAAACGATATAGCCTATTCATATCAGTCAGTCGAGTTTCTGCAGCATTTTTTCATGTGTGACATCCCTAACCTTCATATGCATGAGCAGGTGAAGGTGAAGTGTTTTCTGGCAGGTCATTGGGCTATAGAGTCATTTGGTCATGTGGTATAGCCTACTAATCATTTATAAGAAACAAAATAATCAAACAAATAATCATATAGGCAACAGCTGTAGTCTTTTTTGCTCCTTCCTGTTAGGTGCTGGAGAGAGCTCACGATTGGTTTTTATATCGTTCATGTCACTATTTGCTTGAGCCAAGACAAAATGACTTGCAATAATATCAAACACGTCTGATAATGTAACGTCAAGACTAGAAAGACGACTCGGACCGACTTGAATTAGGTGTATACACAAAGATGGTACAGAAGCTTGTGTGTATCTGTGCCAACTGCATGAGATGTACTAAAATGCTTTGTCAGCTTAGCCTGGAAGCCTGCCTGAATTTACACCGCCCACAGGATTTGAATTTCAGGAAATTCAGTCTTGAGTTGGTCCATTGAGGTATTTTCCCCCTGTATCAATTAGAACATGCTCCATAATCAAATCCAAATGCATTGACACGAGACACAAATTCTAAATAAAATTGAGCCTGGCTACGTCTCAATTAGCTATAAACATGAGTCTTTTCAATGAAGGTGTTTTTTTAGGTGCGGCTTTGGTCTGTAAATGAATATACAGCATGTGTGAGCATACAGTGTGTGTGTATCTGAGGGTAGCCTGTAGAAGCTGGATACAATACTTGTGTGTGGCTGACTAGGTCCCCCTCACCAGGTTGCAGAGGCCTACTTGGCCGCACTTGTCCCCGGCGGCCATGAGGAGACTGCTGGCACACGGGTGGAAGGCTGCCGAGTAGATCCACTTCTTTACCACCTTCACCACTTGCTTCTCATGTTTATGAGTGTTCTGCAGGCCCTCCTTGTACCTAACACAGGCACAGACACCACACACACACAGTGCAGCAGTGTTACTGGATTTTACCAGCATAGTTATGTAAATATTGAGTCCCAGTAGACTTGTCCTTTGTGTTTGTCAACCTACACCTGCAGGTCCACTTTCTTCCACTCGTACTGTATAGGTTCCTAGGAAGACAGGGTTGAATCAGAAATTAAATCGACTGAAATATTGAAATCTACTCAATAGTGTACAAAGATCACACACCTCAGTCCACAGATGGAGAAGACTCTCAGGGAGTTGGCTGTCCTCCTGCAAGTTCACTGGGCACATTGGTACAGGTACCTTTAAACTATTCACCACCACCTACAGAAAAATGAACATATTTGTGCTTGGTTGAATTTCCCCATTGTCCTGCGTAATTTAGAATGTGCATTAGTCGTATGTTATTTGCACACCTATGAAGCAGATCCAATTTGCTGGTCGTATCACACTTGTATATTAATTACAGTGCATGAAAATGCACTGTTCTGTTATCCGAAGTCTTCTTCTTCTTATTCTTCCCACCAAATTTCTGCGTCTAATTCAGCTTCAACCGTTTAACGTCGAAACTTCGTTCAAACTTTGTAACGTAGGTCTTGAAAAGGAGACTTGAGGAATGTATTTCATTTTTGTAAACTTTATACTTTTTGAGATATTAATAAAAAACAAGCTTATTTTTCCCCATAGACTTTGTATGGGGACTATGACATCATAATGGGCTAATTAACTTGATTTGCACCTGTATCAACTTCCAGCTGCTCAACTAGGTCCCATCAAAAAGCTAGTTAAACTGATTGCACCTGTATCAACTGCTTTCTGCTCAATTAGGCCAACTCTCTCTGTGCATCTCCATTCACAATGGACTAATTAACTTGATTTGCACCTGTATCAACTTCCAGCTGCTCACTACTAGGACCCATCAAAGGGCCAGTTAAACTGATTGCACCTGTATCAACTGCTTTCTGCTTAACTAGGCCAACTCTCTCTGTGTCTCTCCATTCTACAAGGATATAAGGCACAACCAAAATGAGAACCAAAATGATTTTTCAGACTTGTGAGGTCTGCTGTTCAGACCCTGAAGGGATTTATTTTCTGTGAGAGTGTTTCTACTCATCTCAGTAAGGAAAATAAATCAAGAGCCTATGTTGAGTACAAATATGTCTTCTGAAGGCTTAAACAGAGCCCAGCCAAAAACTCCAATAAAATTCCCCCCCCCCGGTAAAACTGGCTGCATCTTGTTGGAAAGTATTGATCTTACATAAGAGTAATTTTACAGTGCGTCTCCTAGGTAACATAGGTACACCTGGTAATTTTTTCAGAATTTTTTGATACCTAAGTGCGTGGGCCCTGGTTGACTTGACGTGGAATGACCCAATTTCCTCGAAATTACATTTTCTAGTTCGCAGAACTCGTTAAGTTTAAATGAACTGTCACATTGCATCCAAGCTGTAAAATGCAGACGTTCAGAACATAGCAACATTGTAGCATATGACGGAGGTGGATTATAGCTAGTTGGATGACATGTAGGTTAAGTAACATAGCGATGTTTCAAAGCTAAGGTTCATCAGAATCCTGAGATATGCCTGCTTGACAACGGCAGTTTGTCCTGCAAGTTGAAAAATTAGTTGATATGTGGCAGAAAGAAGTAGTTCTACAAACAAGATTAAAACGTTTACATTGTAACAGGACATGAACACAACGCAAGTGCTAACAGTGGAATGAGCAGGATGATGGACTTCAAGCCGTTGGACTATACAAAGTTAATACACTTTTGTGTATTAACTCCGCTTCGCATCAGGCCGTTTTGCCATCTAGAACATTTATTAACTTTGTATAGTCGAACGGTGTGTCGTCCATTATCCCTTACTTTTCAG
The DNA here is from genome assembly GCF_018492685.1 of Alosa sapidissima. Lineage (NCBI taxonomy): Eukaryota > Metazoa > Chordata > Actinopteri > Clupeiformes > Clupeidae > Alosa > Alosa sapidissima. The sequence goes on from NC_055980.1 coordinate 4,548,086, forward strand.
ATTCAGCTTCACCATAGATTCTGTTTTTTTCTTCTGTAGACGCAATGATTTCCTTACAGGAAGGGTCCCTTCTTCTGGCCTTTTCCTGCAAAGGTGAACACGATGATGATAGACTAGTACTTTCCAATCCTTACTCCATATGCAAGATAAGATTCAGCAAAGCTATACTTGAGCCCTCAACCTTTAAGTCACAATTAATGTCTAGTCTGCCCACACCCATTATGATTTATTTCAATATATACTTTTGCCCCAAGTAATAGTATAACATTATATAGCTTGTTGTACCTTTTATATATACACTGCTCAAAAAAATTAAAGGAACACTTTCACAGTGAAAATACATCATGCTGGATCCACCATCACCACATGTGGCCGGCCATTGTTGTGCACTAGGAGGAACCCAGGGCCCACTGCACCAGTACAGGGTCAGACAATAGGTCTGAAGATTTCATCCCGATACCCAAGAGCAGTGAGGGTGCCGTTGTCTTGCCCGTAGAGGTTTGTACATCCCTCCAAGGATATCCCTCCCCAGACCATCACTGACCCAGCACCAAACCGGTGATGGTGAATGATCTTGCAGGCAGCATAACGTTCTCCACGACATCTCCAGACCCCTTCATGTCTGTCACATGTGCTCAGGGTGAACCTGCTCTCATCTGTAAAAAGCACATGGGCGCCAGTGGCAGACCTGCCAATTTTGTACTCTATGGCAAATGCCCACAGTGCTGGCCAGTGAGTACAGGTCCCTCTAGAGAGGCCATCGGGCCCTTAGGCCACCCTCATGAAGTCCATTTCTGACAGTGGTGTGCCATTCTGGAGGAGTTGGAAGGCTCCAGGTACTGGCTTATGCTACCAGTAATGACACTGACCCTAGTCAAATGCAAAACTAGTGAAAAATCAGTCAAGAAAGGTTAAAGATGGAAAAATTATTAGTTGCCTTCACCTGTAAAACCATTCCTATTTTGGGGGTCGTCTCATTGTTTTCCCTCTAGTGCACCTGTTGTTAATTTGGTTGACACCAAAGCAGGTGAAACTGAGTCACAACCACCTCTGTTACACAACTGGCCAGATCAATATCCCACAAGTTTGATTGGCTATTGACATAGGAGTATAGCATCAAGTCATTCAACATACCAGAACCATTGTCTATATATTACAACAGCTGAGCACTGACATAATTCAGTCTCCAAACAGCTGGACACAGGCCTTGACTGACTGGTTACATGTACCCACAGTCATGCCAGTATAGGCTCTGTGCACTAGCTTACTTGAGGTCGGCAAACCGGTTTCCTG